>NW_015091045.1:1430198-1559985 GCF_001431845.1 Calidris pugnax
TGCAGCAGGAGAAGTGTCTGCACAACAGTCTTCTTTAGGTCTGAACAGCAGAGATTTGGCAGATATTTTTGCAATATTGTTTTTTTTTTTTTTTTTTTTTTTTTAGCAGACCTTGGGCTTTTCCTGTGAAATGAGTAAAGCAGTTATTTGACAGAGAAATGAGGCTTTATATTGGCTCATCTTGTCAAACAGTGGGATGAATTAAAATGAAACATGTTCCTTTAAATAGCCCAGTGCTGAGAAAAAGTAGAATTTGCCTCTCTGGGCTTTGAAGAGGGAAAGGAGGAGGCAAGGGGGGAAATCTCCGAAGGACCAGCCAAACCCTGTAAGAATTAATAAGTATGGATCATTTTTATTGGCCTGACCCAAAGTACCTACGAAGTCATTGCGAGTCTCATCACTGATTTCCGAGTATGTCAAGAAGAGGCATAAATTGACTTTGCAAAGTCAATGGGGATGTATCGACTCGTACTGCTAAATACCTGGCCCTATCTTTACTGCTTCAGGATCGTGAGGCTGTGAAGTGAGCAGTCCTTAATTAGGAAGTAAGGCAGTTTGGAACTCCATACTTCTATACTCCCTCCTAATTAATCCCAGGATTAATTTTAAAGCTTGTTTCTCTCTTTCTGAAAGTTTTTATTCCAGAGATGCCCTACGCTGCGGCCAAGGAGACCTGAGCTACACGCTGCCTGCAAGAGGCTGTTTGGAGAAAGGCAGCGGGCAGCAAAGAGCTGAAATTTTGATTTTGAAAAATTGCTAAACAACTAAAGAAATTTTACTTCAAATCATCAGCCTGCGAAGTGATGTTTCAGTGTGTATGTGGAGTGTGTTCAGGTGTTTGGGGACATATCTGTAATTAGAATAAGTAAAGCTTGCCATCTGGAGAGAAAATCTGCTTCCTTCTCAATATGGCTGGGGTCGCAGGCGGTTCCACATATGCTATCAACAGAGAATTTTCTTCCTCAGTTACCACCTGCTCGGTACTCTGTGTTTATCAATGAATAAATACTTAATTTGAGTCCTGGGTATCAATATGATGTGGGTTAGGTGAGGGGCTTGCTGTTGATGCAGGGGAAGAATCATGGTCATTGAAAATAGTCCCCCACGATGTGTTCCAGGCAATATCCTATGGCAATCCATCCCTCGTTGGCTCTCAGGGTTTTATTGCCTTGTGATAATGGGTGATTTTCTGAATGCTTTTGTGAATCAGTGAGAAATGCTGCTTTTTTTTACCCCAACAGTGAGTTTTACACTGACTTGGTTGCTAGGGGAAGCTTGAAACAAAGACCCAAGAATGACCTGAAAGTTCAAGACCCAGCAAACAAGTAAGAGAAGCCAAAACTTACTCAACAGTCTTGTGTTCTGGGGGCATGACTGTTGCTTGTGGTAGGGGCTGTCTCTTTGCGCTGTGGCTCAGAGCCCTGGGAATGAGAAAGGGATCTGCTGACCACGCTTGGTGCAGGAGGGCAGGGGCTGAGCCACCCATTGCTCGGTGCGAGGAGATCATTGGGTTTGCTCTGTGACTTGGAAAAGGAATACGTCAGCTGAAGATGTTATTTTGGTCAGCAAGAGTTTTCACTGGGGGAAAAAGCAAACCTTTTTTAACGCCGTGGTAAGGAGCTTTCACACTTTAGTCTTGCAAGTCTAACAGAAACTATAATGTGATCTCCGTCTCCTTGCCAAGCTTCAGGATTTGGCGTCATCCCCTGCCATCAATATGCAACTAATGACTCAAGCCATTAAATTATCCCTGGTGCCTTTTCCTGCTGAGTAGGAGGAAAATGCTTGTAATGGCTATTTTGAGGGTGTGCGTCTGTTTGTCTGAAAGAACTTTGAGCTTAAAGACACTAATGTTTCCAATTAAATTACACTTGAAATTTTCTGGGTGGGTGGTTTCCTTCCCTGTAATTGTGTCCTTGTGCTGGAGGTGAGGTGGCTCCCTGGTTGCTGTCCTTCTCCTGACCTTATTGCCATACACCAACCCTGGGCCTGCTGGGATACAGCATGACTTCACTCTTGGTGTCTCCAGTGAGCCTCTTACTGAAGATGTTAGAGATCACCACACTTGTATCTGCAACATGGATCTGTGTTCCACCAGAAGTGACATCCCAGAATTACTTGACAAAGAACCCAGACACATCCAAGAATTGGCAAAGACTTTCAGTTGCCATTTAACAAAGCAATATATTGACAGGGCAACAAAAATTCCCACATTTTTGTCAGCTGAGTTGTCCAAGAACTTGCCTTGACTTAGGGCTCGATTCTTCTTTCTTCTGTACAAGAGATCCTTACCTTGGGACGCGGAGGACACTGAGTCTTTTTCCTTTCCCTGGTTTTGATCCCAGTGAATCACCAGTGAGAAGGTTCAGCTTGGTGAGGTTGAGCTGAGGTCTCTGGCACTGAGCTTTCTGCCATTTCAGAGTGTGAATATTCCTACGTGAACATGCACAGGTATGAGTAGATGCATGTTCTTTCATTCAAAGCTTCATAAATACACACAGGAGGTGGAGGTCTTCCATCACCATTTACCTGGGCAGAGTTCTCCTGGGTTTTGCTGAAGGTCTGATTGAGATTTTTGAGGAGGATACCTGAACATGTGGCCCAACATCAGTGTTGCTCATTCCTTCCACCTCTCCCATCTATCTTGAAGGGCTTATTCACACAGTTTTTTCGGAACTCTGGACTTGGGCACACCCTGGGATGTGTTGTATCTCTTCAGGGGCAGGGAGCTGGCAGCAAGCATTATTCAAGTTCTGTAAAAGTTTTAAAACATTTCTTCTAGCTCAATGCAACAAGCCAGAATTCAAAACTGATAATGCATTTCTCAATTCATAAACTGAATTAACTCTTTTTTGATACAGCTACTAGAAGAAAATAACTTGCCGTATCTGCTATATGGAGCAATTGGTTATCATTCTGGTACTGTCTACAAAAGATAAGGAAATGCTGCTTTAAAGGTTTTTTTCCACAGAATGATTTGGGGTTTGAAAATCACTTCAGGAGTATATTTCTACCCTGATCTGAAGACGGTCTCACCTTTTCATCTCTACCTCTAAATATCCTCTACATCTGGTCAAAATTTATTTGTTTGTTTGTTTATTATTTATGGGTGCCTTCATTTGAAAAGAAGCAATGAATCTCTAAGTGTCTGATCTCCAGTTCTGTTCAATTGGGGTTTAGAGAACAAGGCAGATATTGTAAGGAAGAAAATTCCTCCGTTGCTTCCCTTGCGGCTTCGGGAATGGTGTTTGTTTTAATGTTGGGATTCCTTTGAAAGCTTCACCAGGAGACTCGTTTTCTCTCTGAGACTGCTTCTAATGTGTTTATTAAGGAGCACCCAAATAGCTAAAGAATAATCCAGATCTCACTGAAGCATTCAAAACGGTCTCTTTTAGAAAAGGAGACAAGGATTTATGGCTGGTGAGGACTTGTTGCAATGAGCGTGGAGAACTGTGGCTCTAATAACAGCAAGATTTATGGCTTCCAATCCATCAGCGCCCAAGTTGTGCGAGACATTTTTATGACTGGAGCTTTGTCAAGACAATGCAGGTACCTGAAGGTTAAGTCTCTATTTTAATGAATAAAAGTTACAATTGGAGGGGTTTGGTTGTCAGAAGAGATTCCTGAATCATCTGTAGGTTGAGGGGAAAGAATAGCACTCACAAGAGGATTTATTAGGAGAGAAGTATGGCTGAGGGTAGAAGGCTGGTGGGGCATAATGAAATCAAAGGATGTTCTCAAGTTGCCACTTGCAAAAAGTTCTCCTTCAGGTTTGACACCCTCTCTCAGTGACTGCCAAGGAAGTGCCGTGGTTGATTGCTTGCTTTAAGACTCTACCCACTGTCACATTGAGCCTGACACTGGGTGCCCTTGGCTGTGGCAGGTGACAGCTTCCCCCACTACAGCGGGCTCTTTTTTCAATTAGTGTCATCATCACTTGCTGTGGTGGTTAGTAATAAATGTCATATGTGCTAAAGATCTGTCCTGCAGGCTCTCTGCTTGCAAGTCAACTCTCCATCCATTTAACTCACTGTCCCTCAGTCTTCCCACCCACAAAGGGCAGACCCACTTTTCTATTTCTACAGTGTCCCAAACAATTTCGTTCTGACTCTATCTTTCCATCCATGGTGTGGTCAAACATCATCCCTTGTTACCTTTCAGCTGAAAGGAGCAACCTTGATTTTCATGTGTCTTTGCATAATGATGAGTTTTGTTTCTGAGCCTCCCTGGTCCAGCCAAGTAAGATCTGCTGTAATCGGCCAGGCTGTAACAGGGGCCAGTGAAACTGCTGAAAAATGGTGTAAAAATATTGACGTTTGAATTAATTTTATTTGCATTTTTGCATTTTCATGGATTAGGGTGTGGTTTTTTTCAGAAGTCATTTGCAATATTCTCTTTACGCCTGTCTTTCCTATGTAGCTACCCATCTAGGTTTCTAGGAGAGACTTTTTCTCTGCAGGAGGCAAAAAAAAAAAAAAGCTTTGGCACAAATTAAGTAGTTATCCGTTCTGTTTGCCAGTTGGCCACAAAGCAGGAATGTTTCATAGTATGTGTTAAAGTCTCCTGCCCAGGAGATAGAATCATAGAATTCAAGTTAGAGTTCAAAGGGACCTTAAAGGTCATGGAGTTCCAACCCCCTGCCCTGGGCAGTGACACCTCCCACCAGACCAGGTTGCTCACCCTGATAGAAGGGTAGGAATGCAGGGTTTATCTCTTATAGACAAATATAGTTCCTAACAGCAAGAAAAATAACCAACTTCAAACCTGCTTGCAAGCTGGGATCCTTGTTATCGTGTTGTTTTGTCTGCCAGCTTCACCACAAGCCCCCTGCCCCTCCTGAGCCCATACTCTGTTGAATCCCATTAGAGCTCTTGTTCTGCTCTGGATTTCTCACGTCTCCTCTCCCACCTTCCCCAAACAAGCTTGTTCATGGCTGGAGGAGCTTCAAAGCTGATGGGCATTCAGGTTTTGTCTCTTCAATATGTGGACCGTTTTATGTGAGCATCTTGTTTATCCCAACCGAAAAACACCTCTAGGAAGCAAGGCCATTTTGCACTACTCAAAAATACCACAGCATCCCCCCTTTGCCAGTGTTTTCTTCTTCCTCACCAGCTCACACTCACCAGTATTTTAGACACAGACTGTGCAGTTGAGCTGCTGCTTTCCTGCCTCCATCCTGCCTTGCCCTGACTCTCACAGACTTGCTTTTCTTGAGTACAAGATTCACCTCATCCAGATGCAGATGTGCAAGTCTGAAGTAGTCATTCTGGCCTTGCTGTGTAGTTATTGAGAAGCCAGATGCTCCTAGAGGACAACTCATCTTCCCCATCCTACCTCCATTTCCCAAGAGAGGCTTCTCTTGTCCTTCAGGGCTGCAGCCTTCTCTCTGTTAACTACAAAGGTGGCCACTCAGACCTATTTGGTTTTTTGTGTGGCTCAGGCAGAGGAAATTAATGCCCTCACCCGTATAATTAACCAAAAAAGCCCCCAATCCTACACATGACATTGAGTAAAAGGGCTGAAAATGTACAAATGAATTTCCCGGAGGACCAGTTTAAAAGTACACTCCACTCCACTTAAGTCTAAAGTTATCCTAAATAATTCCTTCTGGCAGTTTAATGGTGGGTATTTTGCTGTAATGCTTTATCTATGACATCTGCAATGACCTAGTTTACTGTTTTTACAAATAATAATTTGTCTTAATTTTCTCTTTGAAGTTGCAAGCAAAAGAACAAATGAGTGAAATCTAAACCTGGTAACCTTGTAGATATTTTAGGTCAATAAATTATCTTCATGCATAGCTTAGTATTTCAGCTTTCCACTCCAGTGGATGAGAGCTCTTTAATGCTCGTTAAAATAGCAGAGATAAGTGATTGCAGTCTGAAGATGGAAAACATTGAATAATGCAAAGATCTGTGGATTTTGTGATTTTACTTGGCTGGGGGAGAAAATCCTTTGATTCTTTCAGAACCAGAGATAAGAAGAGCTTGCTTTTCAGTAAGGACTATCCACACTTTTGTGCCAAACTTGGTTCTGAAAAAGTAAAAATGCATCACTGATTAAAGTGTTCCAGCGTAGCAATGCCAGGGCCAGACATTTCTGACCTGTTTTTCATTTAAAAATTCAGGATGGAGTGAGGACTTCAGAAAGCCAGGAAACCTTTTCAGAAACACCATTTACGGCTACAAATGCAGCTGATGTTCTGCATGCAGGTTCTGGATGATCTGCTGGCCAAAGTTGTTGCCCAAAGTTGATTTACTAGATGCAGACCTGATTCCAAGTACTTCAATTCAACATTACTCAAAGCAGAATGATGTTTCTCAAGAGAAAAGCTGGACTTTTAATGAGGCAGAGATGTTCATGGCATGAGCCTGACTTCCCTCATTGTATTATTTCTCCAGACAAATAAAAATACTCAAGGCCACAGACTTTTTTTTAAACAAAACATCAAAAAGTTCTGGTAGGAAACTAAAAACTTTTAATGAAAACCGAGTTTGCCACTTTTGTTATTTCCATTCCTCTCTACAGTTTTCCTGATAAACTGTAAATCAGAGTCTCCAGGGTCCGTTTTAACTTCTCAGAATGCCAGTTTCATTCCTCCTTCTTCACAGCAACTGCTTTCTGGGTCTCGCTACATATGGCCATTTGTGCAATTGTGCTGTCTCAGCTGTTGCCTCCTGGAAGCATCATCTTAAATGAGGTCCATTGCTGTGAATCTCAGTCCCCTGCAAGAGTGGCCACAGACTCACATTCCTGGCGCTGAAGAATTGCACTATTTTTTCCTTTCTGATAAACTGGGATGTATTCAACATTTCTAATATTTTAGGACTCACATTCCTGGCGCTGAAGAGTTGCACTATTTTTTCCTTTCTGAGAAACTGGGATGTATTCATCATTTCTAATATTTTATTCCCCTGTCAACGTATGAGAAAATAATAATTACACCCTGCTCTGCAGGACTGGGAATTATAATCAACACCAAAGCAGGATCTGTACATAATTAGAAGCTTGTTTTAGATTCTTTTTTAGAATTTATCACACAAGAAATTGCCAGTATCAGCTAGCATGATTTTAACCAGTAAATCTAAAAGTGACACATCATTGTTATAATTGCCACTGCAGCAGCAGTCAAAACCTCCACCATTTGCTCCAAAACAATGAAGACAGAGACAGCTGAAAAAGTTCCACAAATCAGTCAGAGGCGCTGTCCTGTTGTCTGAAAAGTTCCTGGGTTTTGACCCAGTTGCACCCTGTTATTATAAGGTTTAGGACTCTTCGTGCCACTCGAGGGTGCAAAGGAAAGTGCATTAGCCCTGTCTGAAGCTGGATAACTGAAGCACAAAGAGCTACTGAAGGCAGATTTCTCAGATGGTGACTTGGGAACCTTGCTCACAAAAGGGACATTTAGAAATTGAGTTGAAGAGCTCCAAAGAACTTACATTTCATTTACACTTGAGCCAGTCTAGAGTTAGGACCCAATCTCATAAGACTTTTTTAGCACTTTCTTGACCATAGCAGCAGTTTTCCTCTTTCAACTTGTCTGTGTTGCACGGGGAGGGACATTCTCCATCATCTTTGCAAAGATCCACCTCTGCTTCAGTTACCCCCTGGTTCCCAACTATGCCACATTCAGGTATCTGCCTGGCATGTGGCATGAGGACTTTGGTCTTGTCTGATGCTGGAGCACACTTGGGCTCCTCTAGTCTTCAGGACAGTGACTCTTTGAAGAGGCAACACTGGGCAATATGCCACAACAGAGGAAATATTCCAGGCTGCAGCAGCTCCCTGTGCTAAAAGCAAGGTGGACTCAAGTTTTGGTGCACTTGGGTGTATGTTTGCCCTTCCATAAGACAGCTGGGGAGCTGAAATAAATACCTCAGAGATCAAGTGTTTGGAAGCTCACTGTAGGTAGAGGTGGACAAATACCTGAGACAAACAATTTTATGGGATTTATTTGCAAGAGGGGGATGCTGACTACATGATGGTTCCTTAGCAGCCCCCTGCCAGCTGGATACACTATTATGACTGTATGGTCTTTTCTACCTTGGCGTGTCATATATTCTCTCATTGGCTTTCAGTCTTTAAGCTGCTGTTAATTTAAAAAGCTCCCTCGTTCACCTCTGATACAGGCTCAGGAGCTTTTCTGGCTGAGATGAACTGGAATCCGTGTAAGAGCAATAAAATGCCTCCTATGGCAGTGTTTTACCTGGCTCCTCTGCCTCTTCTTTCCTGGCTGCATGTTACTCTGCAGCTCAGATGCAACGGATCCAGCCCCTGCAGCGCTGCTCGTGGGACTGCACCAGCTTCATAAAGTGTACACACGTACTAAGTTGTCTTAATTTTTGCCTTTTTATTTTTTTCCAAGCACCTGAGAAGTCTAGGCAAATGCGAGAAGGCAGGAAAAGACCTTTTAAATGCTTGATAAATCCCATTTTAACTCGAGTAATTATAGCTACAGCGTAATTAAAATATTGTGGAGGGAAAGAAAATAATCCTACCGAACTGAAATCCTGTGTGTATTAGCATATTGCCATCTGCAGACATATGAATCACTACACCATTTTACCTTAACGAAAAATGCTCAACAGCCTCTTTTGCCAGAAATACTGACCCTGCTGAGCACATCTGTCGGGCTCGCGGGGTCCCGGTCAGAGGGGGAGACCTCTCGTGTTGGTGTAAACCTCCTCCTGCTGCCTTTCTCAAAGGTGAGAATAAACACCTTCAAATGTTGGCAATTACAAATCAAAATGTCAGACCGGAAGAAAAATCCTTCTTAAATAAAATTCCTCATTTCATATTGATCGGAAAGTTCCAGCAGGAGAAATGAAAAATGTTGAGCTTGGTTTGGTGAACACAGACTTTTTTCAGTTACAAGCAGCAGAACAAGCCATCACTCCTGGAAAAAAAAAAAAAAAAAAAAAGCAACTATATTCTGACCAGCTCTAACTTAGTAATTTCAAGAGTAATAAATTTGCTGGGAGGAGGAAAAATATTACATTGAATCTTCATCAGTCACAGAAAAGCACCGTATTTGTCAAAGAAAGTTTGAGGTAAAATATCCAATATAAATATACTCACACACATCAATCAAATTCTTTCAATATCAAAGTGGTTGAATTACCTTGCTTAGTGACATGGTGTATTCTTACTGCCAAAGATGAAGGGAAGGATGGATGTTTCTTCACGTCTATTGCTGAAGCAGAAATTACAAGGCGCAGCACAGAAATTACGGGGTGAATTTCTTAAGTCCCGTGTTACGCTGGAGGTCAGGTTAGATGGTGATGATAATATTTCCTTCTGGCCTTAAAAAAAAATGCATCTGTGAAAATACAGTCAGAGCTTATGGGCCATAGAATCCATGTGCTCAGAAATTATTTTTTTTAGCGGTATAAATGACATTATCTGCAAGAACAAATAAGCTGCGTCTACCGGAGTCAGCAGTCGAGCCTGAAAATGGGAAAAGTATGAGGAGAGAATCCCAACCTGCTTAATTGCCTCACAAATCAAACCTATGGGCAATAACTCCTGTTTAGGGGAAATTCAGATGAGAAATATGATTAGTGCTCTCTGCAGGGGAAAGACAGAGCTTTGATAAAACGAGGGCTGTTTTTTTCCAAGTGATCCAAGTGCCAGGGCCTGACTTGCCAGAATTCCTTGGGAAGGTCAAAGCTTTCCCACATTTCAGCAGTTTCGTGCAGGTCAGGGTGGACTCGAGCTGGTGGTGGGTTAATGTCCTTTGTGTGCACCAGGCAAAACACAGGGCAGTTTCTGGGCCATTTTATGGAAATTCAAATGTTTATAGGAAAAAAACATTCTCCACATATATAAAAGTTATATTTCTTTCCAGGAAAGCAGCTTGATATTTCATTAATGGGGCAGCTGATGAATGTTTGTATATAAATAACAGCCAAGTGCAAGTTGTGTCTGTGTTCACATGCATTAAAACTCCAGAACGTCCTGCACAAAATATCTTTCCCAAAATATTTTTTTCAGTAGGAGAAAAAGCACGTTTAACTTAATCTGTGTATAATGAGTCTTGCATAAATCCACTGCCAGTTTACACGGGCAGATTCAGCCTCTCGTGGAGTAACACGAGGAACAACATCTTATCTGATGGTCTGGGCTTTCTAGAGAGGATCTTGAAGGGTTAAGAACAATTCCATGTATCAAACCAACCCAATACAAATACAAAGCATAAATATTTGGATGCGTGGGGGTTTATATGCCTTTGCATAGACACTGGGGTTTGGGTTTGGCTGCTCTCCTCTTGTTTCAGCATCCATTTGCATCTGCTCAATACATCCTTGTATGTAAGACCAGACCACGATGGAAATTCAAATGCTGCACATGCAATAATACGGCTGCAGCTGCGGGTGGAAGCAGGTGCTGTACAGCCTGTGTGCAAGTGCCAGCTCTCAGCTCATTATGTTCTGACTTGTGTCTCTTTTTTTTCCCTTTATTCTGAGCCCCACAGTTACTTTCCTTCTCCTGGAGTGGGGAAGATGCTCTATCACTGGCTCTGGTCAATCGAAGGGCTTCCTCGTAGGGCAGGAGATGCTCATCGTGCCGCTGGGCTCAGCCTGAGCCACAAGCACAGCAGAGTGGTTGCTTCAGCATCTTCATCTCTTAATTGAGATGGCTGGTCCAGCCAAACAACAAGAGCAGAGGTGGAGCTGGCTTTTATGCAGCAGCTGGGAGGTGTGTGTGGGATGCTAAAAGTGACAGAGAGCCTCAGGGCACGAAGGACAGGGTTAAACCCCCCCAGTGTAAGGGTGTATGGTGTAAGGGTGAAGCTACTTATTTTTCTTTTTTCTTAGTATTATTAGAGGGATTAAGTGGAATTTAATTGGTGCTTTAGCCTTGAGCTGCCCTCAGCGTAGGAGCTGCAGAGCAGACACAGCCAGCACCGACTGCAAAGCCAGTGAACTCCAGCCTCTCACCTTCCCTGTCCTCTCAAAGCAAACAAACAAACACTCCGTTAATTAACTGCAGACGCCCCGACTGAGATGAGCAGTGCTAGGAGGCATTGCCCAGGAGAGAGAAGTCAGGAAGAGGAGGAGGCTGAAAAAGTCAGTCCGGCAGAATAATAAAACTCCTCCCGGGTGGGAGGTTGCAAAATGAACCTGGGCTGTAAGTTCCTTGTTGATCATCTCCCCTTGGTGAGATGATTTCACCATCTTGCCTTGGTGAAAAGGCAAGCTGGCATGAAAGTCTCCTGCTCTGATTACCCAGGAGGGCTTTCTGGCACTTTTCTGTGGCACTTCCAACAGCCAAACTACTGAGTGACAACATCAAGGAACAACCCTGGGCATAAGGACTCAAGTATACCCAGTGGTAGGTTTAGATCTGCTCCCCAGCTTGGTTTTGGACCAACCCCAATGAGTTTTACCATGGAAACCCCTAGTGCAGTTCAAGGAACAATTCCCACCATGCTGGTGGTGGAGAGTAAGAGTTAAACTGTAGTGACCTGGGCTGTTCTCCATCACCTGCCATCCGGTGCCAGAGGATGGTCTGGGCCATGGCAGCTTGGCTGGTGTCAGTGCAGCCACTGCAGAGTGATGGCTGCGTGATGGAGCATTTCATCATGCTCGAAGACCGAGCCAATACGTGTCTGGGTCATCCTGCCAGATCTGCACAGAAAGTTGTTTTTCTCTGTGCTTCCCTTCAGCTGAGTAATTGCTTTGTGAGAGTTTGTCATCTGCTGCTGTATGAAGTAAGACAGGTCGAGCGGCCACCGAGGCGGCTTCTGTTCCTAAATCTGCCATGTGCCAAGTGGAATGGCTTGATCTGATGCCTCAATTGCTCCATCTGTGAGATGGAGATAAGCGCTATGTTCCTCTACAACTTCCTGGGAGATGTACCCATGAAAAGTGTTACATGGGAATTGCTGTTCTTGTTCAGGCATAGATTAGTTGGGAGTCTGTGAGCTCCCTGCTCCCAGGACTCAAACCATCTACAGCACAACTAAAAGCTGTGCCAGAAAAACAAATACCCTAAAACTTCTTTGTTGGCTGAGCTGTACTCTGAAGGATTTCGGCAGACTTTATCCTTGCAGAACACCCAAGGTCCACCTGGCACAAGGTAAATGTCCAACATATTCAAAGTAGGGCACGTACGTGTTCCCCGCTGGGTCTGGGACACATGGGGAGATACTGAAGCCATATACAACATACAAATTATGCTGAGTCTTTCCCATAGTGGACGAACATCTCAAGGTGCCCTGTTGGGATGAGTTGCTCTGTTAATGCACTGGCATGAGACCTCTGATGTACCCTTTCTCACAGAGGTTTGGATACACTAACTTATATTTTCTGGGATCTAGAAATTAAATGATGCCTGAGCCCTTAGCCAGGCCTATGTATCACTTGAATTGGGCAAGGTTTGTCCCTGGCTCTTTCTCTAAGACTTCTGCAGTTCTGTCATTTTTTTTTTTTTTTCCTGCTTCTTGAGTATGTCAGCTCTATAGGTCCATTCAACCAAACGGTTTCACAGAATACCTGATTATTGGAGTTCTTATTTTTATTCCTAACTTTGCTGTCATGAAATCAATTTCAAGGCCAGCTGGAGCTGATGAGAAATGCCAACTGCCATTATACCCCCCTGGGCTTATTTTCTCACAGAGACTTGCATGCTGTAATATTTTTTAAGGAAAACCCCTAAAGGTACAGAGACCAGTGATGCATTTAGGAGACTTTGTGGGAAATGCAGGAGTTCTGTGCTGTGACAGGATTTTAAACAAGGCAGCACCAGAGCCCCCGTACCTGCAATATCCCATTGGTCCTGCTTTTGTTCAACTGGTCTTTCAAACTTCAGGTCTCTTCCAACACCCCTGAACTTCCAGTGAAGATGTCCCAGGACTGTGCTGGCCACTGGAGGCTGGAAGGCAGCAATAAATCTGTCTTGATTTAATTGAGCTGGTAGCTTTGCTTCTGATCCTGGCAAGGAGCTGCTATGATGAGCCAGAAGAGTCTTCTGCATTTACACATCAGCTCAGGGCAGCACCTGGGGGCTTCCACTTCTCTGCACTCTGCCAGCACGGAGTCTTCAAAGCTCCCAGGCTCCCAGAAATTGCTCACACTAATAGACTTCCATAGCTGATTTTCTCACTGGCCTCAGTCCACGTTGGTCAAGTTTGCCAAATGTTAATGAACCTCCACAGGGTTAAAATCCAAGGATTGACTGTGCTGAGAAAGACTCACAACCCCCTGTCCTGGTCGGAGTGATTCCCAGGCTCCTGGAGTGTCTCCTGAGCAAAGTTCTGTAATTGAGCTGGAGACTGATGTGAAGCTGTACGTGTGATGGATGCTTCATCGTTAGGATAAACGAGCAGAACAACATCTTTTCCAAGCACGTAGTTCTTGCAGACACTTTCTGAGTTTCTTAAAGTCTTCACTGTAAAAATATATCATGCCCATTACCACTTTTGAGTCCACTCCAAATCCACTCTGTTAATACCAGCTATAAATATGGTCCAACAGATAATGTCAAAGTAACAGCCATCACAAGAGGAGGTAAATAAATGGAGGCCATGGGTTCGTGTGTGCTTCAAAGATGTTCTGTCTTGCGGCCCCCTGAGTGATTCTGTAGAGGGCATTCATCACCAGGGAAGACCTGGACATCACTGATAGTTCCCAAAGGAGCAATGGAAAAATGGCATTGAGCTGCGAGCAGCCAATAAAATATTGTGCAGCTGAAACATTTTACTGGACCAAAGTCTTGAAGGGTAGGTCAGGGATTTGCATAAATAGAAAACCAACCCAAGACTTTCCTCTCCTCTGGTCACATCTCTTCTGTGTTGTGTCCAGCACTTAACCTTTAGGGGACAGAACAGACAGAGGTGCAGAACGCATCTCATTTTCCTCTACGGACTGTGAAAAGAGCCTAAAGAATTAACAGGATGATGTTTAAATGGCCCACGTGGGGTGTGATGTCTTCAGCACAGAGAGGCTTCATCCAGGGTTTATCAAGAAAGGTCCATTGTGTTGCGGAGTTTTTAAAGAACTCTGGATAGAGTTAAATAGTTTTGCCAAGGTAGCAATAATCTTCCTCCAAAATGCATATTATTGGGCTATTTTAAATGCCATAGGCGAATTGTGGTGCGTAAGGTCAAGGGACAATTGCTTTCATCTGCCTGAAATATACTCTGAGAGCCTATTAGTACATCGTGTTTAGTGTTATCCTGGCTGAGTTAATTCAGTCCAGTCCTGGCCAAGTGCCACTGCACACACCTCGCTGACATTTTCATTTCCATTTCCAGCAGCCTTCGCTGGCAGCAGCCCCTCTGATTGCCTCCCACTCAAGTTTTAAAAACTTTGGAAGAAATCTCTTCTTTGTGCAAAACAATCTGATGTTCTTTCACTGCCCAAGGAAACACATCCTGGCAGGAAAACCACTGAACGAACTGATACAACCAACTACTTGGACTTCAGCTGTTTACTTCTGTGTCCTCAACTGGCACCATCTGCAGATGAGGATCAGACTAAGAAGGAATGAAAAGCGAGTTGGTAGAGGCCTTTACTATTCTCTGTATCAGCCCCAATGATTGGTCACCTAGAGTTGTAGGAAGGGTCCTCAAACATCTGTGGGAGCTGCTGTAACGGGGGGAATGTGTCTCTTCCCTTACACGGGGACCATTAGCCTCCATGCCTGTGGCTTGTACCACTGCTAACTAGGCTTTTCTGGAAATCAAGCTCTCTTTCTCCAGGTCTTCCTCTAATTTACTAAATTTCCCCTCCGAACTATAATGAGTGACAAGAGAAGAACGCCAACAGCAGCTGGTTGTGGCTCCCATTATTCTCCTGTCTTTATCTCCATTACGACACTAGGCATTTCTTGCCCGTTTTGTCTAACCTATTTTTACAAATCTGCCTTGCAATGTGATGAATTGTGTCCTGTGGGTGTCTGTTTTTCTCCATTAACTGTCAAGTGAGTCCACTTAACTTGTTCAGATGGAGATGTCAACGTTGAGGACATTTACACTTGGACAAAGAATATCAGTCCAAAGAGTCTAAGGGGTGAGATTCATCTCATCACGCTTTAGGTGTCCAGAGACTGAATGTCAACCACTGAGCCAAGGCATCTAGACTTTTTTCTTTCTCAACAGAGACAACTCATCCTCCGATGTTTGAAAGAGAAGATGACTAATCTATCCCTTGGCTATAAAAGAAGTCAACGTGGCTAGCTGAGGTGTCAATACAGATTTTGCAGATGACTCAGGGTGGGATTTAGCTGAAGAGCCTCACTCAGTTGCAGAGCAATGGCTGAGCCCAAGCCTATGGTCACATGTCATCATTTGTCAGCAGCTCGTCTGGCTCAGCTCTGCTACTGATGGTTTAGGGAAAAAATGTCACTGGAGTCTGGTCCTTCTGAACCCAGTGACTGAATCTCCCCCGACTCCAGCAATAGTGAGACCAAAATCCAATGCCCTTTTGACTCTGCTGTCCTGTCACAACAGTTTAGCAGCAGATAGAAGACTTACATGGGGCATCCGTATCTCTAAACACGCAAATAGCTCACTCAGAAAGAAATAAGCCTCTGAGTGCACTGCTGGGCGGGGGGGACACGACACACTGAGGATACAGAGGGAGCTGATGTTGGCTGTTACCTTAGCAACAATCTCCATCTGGTAGGAATCTGAAGCAGGCAGTCTGACCCCTGGCAAAAATGTTTGAATGTTTAACGACTTAAATAACCGAGTAATTCTGCGCTGTTACGACAGGGAGGAGCGTGTAGCCCCAGTTGAACATCACTTGTAACCATAATGGGTGGAGTCAATGTGGTCTCGTTTCACATGCTTAGGCTTTGGCAAAGAAGGTGAAACAAAAGTACATGCAAGATACTGTGTTTGAAAGAAAATGGGCCTGATTTTCCACTTAGACCACAATTATGTTATTCTAACTCCATAGAGAATTGAGTCTCTATTTTTTGCTACGAGGGGAGAAGGTGGTTTAGGGTAATATAGTAATACCAAGCTGTTATACAGCATTGTTAATCCATAGGTTTCAATACCCATTAATGCCACAGAAGGGGAGGGTTCAATTCCACTTGTGTTTCACCAAATAATTTCTTTTAAATCTTTTTTGTTATTATTGTTTATTGTGTGTTATGATGTGGCTGAATAATTCTAGATTGGTGCCCTGGAGAGTTCGGCTCAGCCCTGACTTTCTTTCATGGACAGTCTGTAGGGCTCTTTTTGCCTGAAGTCTTATTAAGAAGTAGTAGAAAATGGCACTAAAAGTTTGCCTGCTTCAGTGGTCTTAAACCCCAGAAGCTTTATGATATATTCTAGAGTGCCATCTGTTGTTTCTTTACCTGCAATTATCTTAAAACCAAAGATTTAGGTTGGAAGGCCACTTTGGAGATCCATCTAGGCTGAGACAAGGGCTCCGCGTAGGGGTCACACGCAGGCTCTTCCCATAGGTGTGTTCTCAACAAAGGCTCTTCTACCTGAACCAAAGAACTTCGCTCTGAAGAAGACTCCTGTCTTGACATCCATTTATTTTGTGGCTTCTTTCTGACTGAAACAAGAGAGATAAATTGCAATAGAGATTTTTTTGTGTGTGTGTTCTACTGGAACCTCTTGTTGCTAAAAGCCACCAATTATTGACTTTTTAGAAATTATAATGTCCTACTTACTATTCATGCCTCATTTTCTGTTGTGTTATGGGAATGGCTATCATGCTGCCTACTTTTCCCATGGTGCAAGCTATTTCATGCAGACCAAGTGAAATGAGTCACCTGGCACTGATCTCAGCACTACCTTGTCCTGTGCTTTTCATACTCCTTAGTACAGAACTATGACTCCTCCTGGTCTTTGGCCCACCCCACCAGCAGCAACCCTCCCATCTGGGCTGGCAGTCCATGTTCCCTTCGTAGCCCGGGGTGCATTTCCCAAGTTCTCAACAATCCCTAGTAAAATAAGCAGAAATACCTCTTTCTCTTCACTAAGCTTCAACAGAGCCCAGGATGACCATCTCAGAAGGAAGGACCTGCATTAATTAACCATTTAACGCTGGCTGGGTCTGCCTGGGTAACTGTTGTGGAAACGGGTTCTTGCAGGATGCTTTCATCTGCTTCAAAGGGTCCTGGCTCTGGAGCTGCCAGCGGTGACAGCTGAAGTGCTTCTCTGTTGTGCAGTTTGCAAAAGGTGAGAAGACTGAAATAGTTCTTAAAACAGGGGAAGCAGCCACTTGCAAACCTTCGTTCCTCGAATTCTTTATTTCTTTGCATCAGCGATTCAAAACCTGGTCCCTGGAAGATGGCCCACAGGCGTTCACCGATGGGGTGTGTGACACTCCCCTCGCCAATACACGAGGTCCAAGAGGCTGATGTGGTTTGTAGCATCTCATTTCATAGAATAGAATGGTTAGGGTTGGAATGAACCTCAAAGATCATCTAGTTTTGCTCACAGAAAGTTTATTTTGCCTTTAAATCTTTATAAATCAAGAAGATTTACATGCCAGGAAGTCAGCACCACGTGTTATGTTTTAACTGAAACGTTATTTAGCTGGCAGAGCCATATCTTCCCCTCCCCATATACCCAAAGGCTCCTCGGAGATTCATCAGTTACGGGTTTTAATAGGAGGGGAGGCAAGAGGTCAGGACATCTAAATGAGTCTTATCAATCTGATGATAAATGTAAGGCTTGGGAAGCCTGAAAGTCCATGCAGGGTCCTGCTTTTGCATTTTATAACCTTATGAAACGCAAAGCCTGTGCTCACAGAAAGCTGGTGGAAGGATTTAGGATAACAAGGTGGGATGGGAAGGTGGGGAGAGCAAGCTGCTGGGAAAACCATCAACCTCCATGCCCTGCACCCAGTCTTTGCCTGGGTGGCAGCTGTCACCAGAGCACTGTGTGTCTGTGCCCTCTTCTGATGTGAAACACAAAAACCAGTTATTCTGTGTGAAGATTTGGCTGTCACTTCCTTGGGCACAAGTAAGCAAAGAATGGGATCCTAGGGGGCCACTTTGTCACCCCAGGCCTACTATGCCTACAGTCAGGTCAAGTCCCAGACTTAAAAATGGGTGTTTGGGAATCCTAGTGCCTGGGGTATCTCACAGCACAGGTGAAGTCTGCCCCAAACCTCTCTGTTCTGAATTACTCCTCTCATTCTATCTACAGAATTTTCAATTTCTGGCTTTAGATCAGTAGGAAAACGCGCACACAAGTCTCATTCACTCAGGTAATCTAGATTTTGCAATGCAGTTTAAGGTTATCTCTAAATTCCCTGTTAGTATTTGTAGAAAGGAGAACAATCAGATAAAAATCCAGATATCTTGAAGACCCTGAGACACGAAAGACCTTTGTAAAATTTGTGTTGGTTTGGGTTTTTTGGGTTTTTTGTTTAGTTTTTTTTTTTTTTTATAAAAAGGGATTCAGTTCAGTACAGGTTTCATATTTATGTAAGGATCAGAAAATTGAGATTTTGTTGCAGCAAGCAAATAGATGACTGTGTAAGGATGGATATAAAGGCAAATGAAAGCTGAAAAGAGATAAATTAACTAAAAGCCTGGATCTTGCGTGTTCCATGGAGAAAGCTCTGTAAATTGAAAAGAAAAACTTCTTTTTATTAAACCTATCCTTGGAGCAGTCTCTGGTCGAAGTGATGGAAGATTCCCACATCTGTGTAACTAACAGTGCAGTGTGTGGGGCTTCAAGCTGGTGGGGGGATGGCACCGTGCTCAAAACACTCAATACTCCAAGGATGGTGATTACTCCAGAGCAAGGGCTCCAAGGGGAGGCTCCCGTAGCCCAGCTGAGCGCTCTGGTGCTCGAGCTGTTCATCATTCTGGGATGGATTGGTCTTTTTCTGTTCTTAATGAAACTTTTCAAAAGCTTCTGACTGTTCTGATGCAAAATGAAAACAAATGTGCAAACCTCAAACAGTTTCCCAATTCATCTTTTCCAGCCATGCCAGATTCTCGGAGGGTGTCATTAATCTTTTCAGTGGGATAGCTGGGTTTCTTACTAGGGGTTTGCTTCTTGCTTCCTTTGGATCTGTAAGTTTCCTGTCTTCTCCCACGTTCTCCATGGATAAATGAGATGTAGTGCAAGGACCATGTCTCTGACCAAGCCCATGCTGCTGCTGCTGGTCCTGCCTGACCAGTTCCTGGTGGATAAAGCTTCATCTTGTGCTGCTTAAGTCAGCTGTGACACTCAGTTGTGTTTTGCAACCCTGTTACTGGAGGGTTACGGGATGTGGCTTTCTAATTAAGGGAGGGTCTCCATTCTCTGTTGGACACAATGTTCAGTCCCTCTCAATCCATCCCGCCTGATGAAAGGCTCACATGCACATCCAGTTATCAAACTGTTCCAGGATTCTTCCACGTTTGCCATTGTTACAAGACCAGACAAAACATCCTTGTGTTGGAAATTAAATGGTGCATGTGTGTTTGAGTTACTAACAGAGCTGTGGTCTTTGTCTAATTGGAGTAGAAAGATGTGGACACAACAGAAACTAAATGCATTAGCCCAGCTCCATGGTTACTAAGAAACAGAAGGATGCAGGTACACCACAGTCATTTCATTCCCAGATGAGGAAGGGTCGCTCAGACTGAAATCAAAGTTTCTTTGTTTTCAAAGTGGTTGTATTTCTGTAAGGCAAGTACCAGCAGCATCTATTTAACCTGCACAGCCAGTAAATGCTTCTGTTTGTTTTGCACACTCTCTCCTTTCAGCAAAAGTTGATATGCGCCTTTGTTTACTTAATTAGTTTTTCTCCTTTTTGTATTAAAACATCTCGCCTTCAGCAGATCATGTTTTATTCTCAGTAGGTAAAAATAATGACAAGGAATTATTGCAGATGAAGGAAAAGCTCCCACCTTCTTTGCAACTGAGTTTGAGGAAACCAGCAGGACAGGCCAGAAGCAGAAGGAAAGGTGAGGGGCAGGTTTGGTGAACACAGTGTTACGCTGAAAAGGGGTGAGGACTTTTTCAGCCAGTCACTACACAGTCATCTCTGCTGGTGACACCGGGCTCCGGGGGCAGCAAAGGGAGTGGAGAAGCACCACTGTCTTTTCCTCCAGTTTCACTGCCCAGCTGTCCTCCTGGAGAACATCCCCAGTGCCCCAGCACAGCCCAGGGAATGAAGGCACCAGGCTGGGCAAGGGATAAGGGACTTGTCTTTTTAGTCTGGAGAGGAGAGGAGAGGAGAGGAGAGGAGAGGAGAGAGGGGGGATCTGATCAATGCCTATAAATACCTAAAGGGTGGGTGTCAGGAGGTTGGGGCTGGTCTTTTTTCAGTGGTGCCCAGGGACAGAACAAGAGGAAACAGGCACAAACTTGAAGATAAGAAGTTCCATCTAAATGTGAGGAGGAACTTGTTTACTTTGAGGGTGGCAGAGCCCTGGAAGAGGCTGCCCAGGGAGAATGTCCCCTTCTCTGGAGACATTCAAACCCCACCTGGACACGTTCCTGTGGGACCTGCTCTGGGCGGACCTGCTCTGGCAGGGGGTTGGACTGGGTGATCTCCAGGGGTCCCTTCCAACCCCATCTCATTCTGTGATTCTGTGATAAGCATCAGAAAAGCTTCCCTTGGGGAAGGCTTTCCCGCTGCCACCAGCTCCAGTTCCTGCAAGCTCCTCTCCGCCTCGGTTAGTCATCTCTGGCCACCCACTGGTGTTCATCTGATCCTTCTTGCTTACAGACCCATTTCTTTCTCTATGGCGAGCCCTGGCAGGGAGTTTCATCCTATTCAGCTGTTAATATTTGATTACGCCTCTAGTGAAGTGAACACTCATTAAGTTAATTTCAGCAACAATATAAACATCAAAGGACTGAATTAGTTGTAATAGCAGAATGTGATGGGCTGGCATCAATGCTGATTTATTGCTTTCTGCTGCTGCTGTTGAGGACAGAGCATGGCTTTAGGGGGACTTTTAGGTGCCGCATTTCAAACCTGACTTAAATGTCCTAAATAGTGACTCCTGTAGAGGAGAGCAGAGATTTGCAGGACCTGGCATGAGCGTGGGGTCTGACTCTCCTGAAATACGTCAACTATGGAAAATAAGGGATATAGATAAGAGTTAAGATTTCATTGTGCTCCTTCTGTCCCTCTAGAAGACTGACAGCTCCCAGCTGCTTTGTGCTCAGTGGTTCAGACCAGCACTGGGAGATGTGGGATAATTTTGCCTCACCAGGAGCCTGGTATTTCTAATGGAAAATATATTGGTTTGGGTTTTTTTGCTTTGTTTGTCCTTTTCAAATCCCTTCAATTGATTTCCATTATAATGATCAAAAAAATTAACATTTTGTGGGGCTCTTTAGGTTTTGACAGTTGGCAGCGTGCTGAAATGAGCACTCTTACCTTTTCATTTCCTCTTGCTGCTGCTTCACTGCGACAAGCTAAAAGCCTTTATTTTGACTTTTGCTAAAACCAGTTGCATTCTGTTCAAACCTGAGTGTGGCTATTCATGACCAATTTTGCATAGTCACTGTGAGTGCTTTTGCTGTAAAGCAATATTGTGGTATGTAAATATCGCCATAAAACTTTCCTATTGAAACAAAGTTGGAAATGAAACAAAAATATTTACATAGTTGACACCTGTTCCACAGGGAATGAGAAATATTGACTCTGTGAAGTTTGTTTTCATCCCAAGTTGCAACAAATATCAATTACCCCTGAAAATATTGCTGTTTGTGGCCATCCTTGTTATCCTCCCTTAAATAACAAACCTTTCCCTGTTTTCTCAGGCCGTTCTGCACCTGGTTTCTCATTTGGTCATTTTGCATCTCTCACCCAGTGCCACCCAAACCCCGGAAACTTGCTGGTTTCTCCGATTTCCAGTAGCACCATTACTCTCCTGATTTTCACAGCAGGGCACATGAGGACTCCACAATTGGCAGAACTGAGCTAATCGATTGCCTCATTTAGCTTTTTGAAGACTGAAACAATTGCACAAAGTCTCTGGTTCACTAACGGATGAGGATTTGGAAGCCAACGAAAGGCTTTGCTTGTGTTTGGCATGACATATAAATATAAAACCTGTTGTTTTATCTCCTGTAAGTATAATTACCTAGTCAGATGAGCGATTACAGCACTCACGCTATTTGCTCTGGAATTAAAGTACTTGCAGGGCTATGAAATACTGTACATGCTCTGGTAAATCAAATCAGCTTGAAAATTACATCATGTATTATAGAGTCAAAAGCAAGAACAGGAGGCAGGGATCCTGATTCACAAAAGATTTCAGTGGATGGCTTCATGGGTCTTGTCTTTTCTATTCCTTCCCCTCCCTGGATTTTAGGCCATTCTCATTTCTTCCAAGTTGGTGTTGCTCCATCCGAGATTAGGAGGTTTGCCAGAGGGATGAAGGGAGGTGTAACCACCCACCACAGCCCTCCTGCCCCGCACCCACCTCCCAGTGCCCCCAGCCAGGGTGTAGCTCTGCAGCTGGTACAACCATCCCCTTCTTCCTGAGCACTTCCCATGCTGCTTGCACCCCTGGTTGCACCCGGGAGATGGGTTGTGTGTACATGTTGCACAACGCAGGAGATGAGTTGTGTGTACATGGTGCACAACAACCTCTGCATTTGAGTTTTCCCCTGGTCTGGCTGTTGTCTGTTGCAGCTGCAAACTCATTCCTCAAATCCAAAATTCATTTGAAGAGCATGTGAGAGAGAGGAAAGAAACCATTTACTCCCTTTCCCTTTGTTCTTACAAACGTCTCTTTATATTTTCATTCTCCTCGAATGCTTAGCAGCAATTCTTTTCAGACATCCTAAACATTGCCGGCAGTTCCAGGTAGCAGGACGAGTGTTATTACCTTAATGGAACTGCCTGCTTTCTTTTCCCTTCTGCAGGGAAATCCATGAGGAACGGCTGAAAGGTGGGCTGAGAGTGACTTGGGTATGGCTCATGTACTCTCTGTCAGGTTATTTCCATTTAACATCTTCTGACATCCTAAAAAGTCTTTGTAAAATGGTCACGCATTTGCTAGAGTCATATCTCCAGCTCGTGGAGCACGTGGACAGAACAGCATTTTATAATCACTGCCTTTACTGTCGACACGCTTTAAATCTTTTTTGTTAATATATAATATTTATACTACTACTTTATACTGGACATCTCAGAAATCCTCTAAGAATGCCTGGCCAGACAGGAAAACAGTCTTATGAAACAGTATGACACTAGAACCACACCTTCAAGGTCCTGTTCTTCAGTTAATAATTCCATTTCAATTTCTTGATGCCTCAGTTTACCCATCTGAGTATGAATGTATTCCTGACAAGACACTGAGAGAGATACTTTGGTGGTGCAGCTTTGCACAGCTAGAAATGATGCTGATGTTTTCCTCTAGCATCTGGCCGGCTGGCTGAGATCCTGCAGAGTTGTTCAGATCAACTCTGATCGAACACTTCTTGATTTTTTTTCATTGCAGGAGGTGTTAGTGTTTGCAAAGTGTGGGGTTTTTTTTCTGAGAAGTGAGCAAGCATCTGAGGTGCACTGAAATAAAACACAGAAAAGACAGCTGCAATGTTATATTAACTCACTGCCATTAATTAAAGCCCAGTGCAAGTGGAAATTTTGTCAGCCCAATTAACTAAAGCAGGCGGTATGAAATGCTCATATTTGATGATTTCTTCCTCCCTCTTCCTTTCCGTCAACTATTTAACGGGAGGCAGCAGGTAAAAGGGAGCACACACTGTTGTCCCCACTGTTTTTCCAAACCCTGCTGGAGGCTGTTGAATGTGCTCTCGGGTGTTAATGCTGAACTTGGCTCGTTAAACGAATAAGCCCAGGTACCCGGGGGTGCCTCCTCGTTGCTTCCCTTGATCTTGCAGGGTCCCCCAGGTCCTGAGCAGGGGGGAAGATCAGCCCCGTGTTAGTGAGAGCGACCGCAGAGTCGGAGGGATCTCATCAGCACTCCCACACCAGCACGGGGATTCTGGCTGCAGATGAAAAGCAGTTGTCGCCATGGACACCAAAACAGGGAGGACTAATCAGAAAATATCGATAGGGTAAAATGTCAGTGACTGAAAGCTAAACCGGCGTGTGATCTTTAAAGGAGAGTGGTGAATCATCTCTCCAGTTGTGAGAGGGGAGGTGATCTCTGACGGCAGGGAAGTTTTGGCTTTGGGGAAATCCAAGGGGTAATTTGCATCTTGCCTTATTATTAGTAGCAGTGCCACAGTGCTGGAGCAGCATCCCAGTGTGCTTAGATGTTAAATAAACAGAAAACAAAACCGGTGTCAGGTCCTGTGAGTTTGCTGCCTGAGCAGCAGGAAGCAGGAGGGGCTGGAAAGACTGAGCTGAGACCCAGGGTACCTTAGATGCATCTTAGATGCCAGATTGTCCAGCCCTGACCAAAGGGCACCAAAGCTGAAGGTCAAGCAAGGGCACATCCAGAGACCCTGGGAGCGGTGTCAGGGTAGGTACAGACCTTCTAGTGACTGGGGAAGGTTACTGTTTAAGGTCCTACCTCATCTAGTCCGTGCTTGCAGTACTTAATGTTCCCCAGGAGATAAAACACATGACAAAAATCTCCCATGGGACAGCTGTGATTTGGGAAGATAACACAGTCTGCCCTCCCAAAAACTAACAAAAGACCTTACAAGTTAGCCCATTTGTCATTCCAGAGAGGAATTTTCTCATCAGTACTCAAATCAGAACCTCCTCAAATCCCAGAGCTAATCAGACACCGATTTACTGCTTCGTTTTGCTATGTAATTTGCAAAAATACATCCACAAGCTCGGCTGCAATGGCAGAGCCTTCACATTCTGGAGTTCTCTGAATGTATCTGATTACATTAGTCAGAGTGTGGAAGTAGTCATCAAATGGAAAGGACAACTTCAACAGACTCAAGTTTACTGCTTAGAGGAACTCTAGTAGGAGAAAAGGAATCCAAGTAATTTACCAGCTAATGCAATTTTTGATTGTATGTACAGCAGGCATAAATAGGTGCTTTGCAAACACACTTTAATGTGTTTCTGCTTCTCTCAGAAAATTTAAATGGTCTTAATTTTTTAAACTCATACCTTATGTGTTCAAGAAAAGTGTCCCAGAACGGGCGTTCCTGTGGCATGAGACGCAATGGAGCAGAGACAGGAGCTGAAAGGTTGAAAGGCCTTATCTTGGCATGAAAGCCAGGGGAACTTCACCAATGCCATCAACTGCTGGGGCAGTTTGAGGGTCTCTCAATGGATCAGGTATGAGTGACGGCCAAGGAGGTGATTCCTATGGCAGAGATCAGGTTTTAGATCAGTTCTCCAAGATTCCCTGCTAGGAACTCGCATAAGAAGAACACATTGAGAGGATTTATTGTCAAGGAGAAGAGCAAGACAAGCACTTTTGTGGTACCAGGGAAGCTCCATTTCAGAACCTTTCAGGATGAAAATGGACCTTCTTGAATGTAGAAAAAGGGAAAAAAAAAAAAAAAGGAAAATAAAAGATTCTTTCTTTGGGATTTTTAGAAAAACAATTGTCTGTTTTCCAATTCCAAATGAGGTCTTCTCTCCATGTGCAAACGATGGCTTACATCCTTCTTCTTCTTACACCCTCCTTCTTCTTACACTGAGAGCCTGGCCCAGAGCTGGGGTGACAACCACTTTGGGCAGAGCCCTGTGCCCAGGGAGGTGAGTTTTTCCCCTGTAATGACAAAGATGCTGTTCCACACTCCCTCTGCCAGTCTTACTGGGAGGCACTTGCTGTGAGAAGGGGAGAAATGGGTAAGAAGGGAGATAGGAGGGGAGAGGAGGGAACACGAGCCACCACAACCATTTGCCCAGACCCTGTGAGATAACTGGCCACTTAGAGAACCAGCCTGACAGGCTCACGAGGCAGAGCAAACCCAAAGTATTTTATTTTCCCTATTATACTCTTTTAATAACTTGCTACTGCTCATTACCACATTGTTAAAAAAAGTGTGGCAGCCAGAATGGCTATTTACGGTCAGACAGTTGTGCTAGGATTTAAGTCATTATTAACGTTGTTAGCTCCGATTCTGATGTAGACATTTTGGTCATTTAATCATATTGAAAAATATTTTTTTCCCATTTAATTTCAGGGGAGTTTCAGATCTGTTCTTCAGATACATAATGTATATATTAAAACAATAGCGGTCATTCTGCCCACCATTTCAGACTCTGAAATGTCCCTTGAACTGCTTTATGGTTGTTGCATTATTATTGCTGGATGTTATGATCGTTATTTTTTAAAAAGGACTAAAGCAGCGAGTAGGAAGTTAATTTGCACTATATTATAATTAATGCAGAATAAATCCGACTGTAATCAGGATGTTCTGATTGCAGCCTAGTGGGATTTCTGGATGTCCTTTTTAGCCATGACATCATGCAAACCTGATTTTGGCACCATTAAAAGTGAGGAATTGAGAGGGGAACTGAGGATGTTGGAAGTACTTGTGTACAACTAAGCCTGGAGGAGAAGACTGGTCCATTCCTGCTCACAGGCAGAGATCAAGTATCTCAGGAGACAGATAAGGGACATGTTTCCAGATTCTGATTCATAGTTATTGAATTTACATTCAGGACTAGGATGAATTTTCCTATCATTATTCCAACAAAAAATTCTAAGAGACATCATTGTCAGAAAATTTTAAAGATTACGTAGAATGAGCCAGACCATCCTTTGTTGCCTTAAAATCTCCAAACAGTCTCCTCTCATAAAGCAAGATAGCTTTGGGATATTTCTCATAATCCTTGTCATCAGTTCCTAACTGTTGCAAAGGAATGAAAGGTCCAAATTATTAGCAAAACTGTTTTGAAAGAGTCTCAGTTTTGACATAAAAAAGGCAGGCTAATTAATCAGTGCAATGACAAGAAAAGATATGGTTGAGCTTTCATAGAAAAATATATCTAAGCATAAATCCAGACTGTTTATTCAGGCCTTGTCTTCTATAATCTCTCTTCTCTCATCCTAAAAATGTCAGCAGGTTCTCCAATTCTTTGTTCCCAAAGCCTTTCAAAGGACTTTTCCCCTGACAGCCAACAAACACGCTGATGAAACACTAACTCTGCTTGCTCATTTGCAACAAGCACTCTTGGCAGCTTAACACATGTACACATGTTTTCTCAATGCATCAAACAGCAAGATTTGGGACGTTGGAGAAATCTGCATTGTTGGCACAGATTTGTTCCTGATGGATAACACAACAGCACTGGAATAATTTTCAATACAGATTATTTCTTAGCAGACTAAAATAATTCTTCCATGTAAGAGTCATGGCAGGTGCCCCAACTACTCAAACCCGGCAGAGTTTAGCTCAGCTTAGCATTTGCATTTTCCAATGTTCACCATGTTTGACTTTTTCAACCAAATCCTGGCTGGTGGTCTCATGGAAATGAAGTGGACATTTCCAATGAAATATGGAGACAAGTACACCACAACTTTCCCCAGCGATAAGAAGAAAATAGTTCTATGTGGTATTTGGAAGAGAAAAGGCAGCTGGACCTTAGGGAATGGCTCATTCCTTCTCAAGGTGGTGTTTCCTTCTCAACGTGTTGCTGAACTCTGGTAGTTCACAATCTCCCCTGGTATCACAGGTTTAATGTTATGAGCTATAAAGTGGAGGTCCAGGAGAAGCTCCCAGTGCACCTCTGCTGCTCCAGCAATGCTCGGGAGAGGTGCAAGCCATACATTGTGGGGATGTGCAACCATACATTGAGTGAACTTTGTCACTATTGATGAGCCAGCATCCCCTCAACCTACTAATTAAAAGCAAATTAGCAAGCTAGACAATGCCCATGGCACGAAGTCACCGGTATCTGTAGCAAACCCTGACCATTTCTTTTATTACTTTGCTGATGTATGAAGAAAGGCATTTTCCAGAGGGTCACAGAGAAGGGTATTTCACATACAGGATCCATCAATGACTTAAATTCCTTGGTGATTTTGGTTTAGCCTTTGAAAGAGAAGGACAGCTCTGCTGACAGGGAATTCTTCCTTTTTATTGTGGCATCGGAGCATAAATGAGATATGACAGAACATCTTCAGGTTGCCTTTGGCATAGTTTTGTGTTAAATGCTGCTTTAAATTGAAGGTTTTCTGCATGGCAGAGGCAGGACACCCTATGTCTACTCTGCTTTTCTGTATAGAGAATTTTCATTTTTTCCCAATTTGGGTTGAATTTATTTCTAGGAATCTTCTGTCCTATTTTATGTTGAAGTACTAAGCTAAATAAATAGGATTTAGATGATTGGAATCCCTAGGTGCACATTTGAAGCATCTTGCAAAGCCATTAAGGATGGATAAGAGCTTATTTGGGTTCTGATGAGGTCCTTATGCGATAGCCTATATAGCTTTGATAGCTTTGGTGTCAGCACTCAGATGTGTGCACTCATGTTCCTTGACCAAAGGCCACGTGAGTTGAAGCTACCTCTAGTGTCCTGGACTTTAGTGAAGTTTATTAGAGGAAAAACTTGGTGCCCGGGGCCTACAGGAAAACGGGGCCTATGGCCTCCAGGCTCCACCTCTCATCAGACACAGCTCACAGCACAGAAATCTCTGGGTAACACTATTATTTTGCATGCTCGGTAGCCCTGACATCTATATTTTTTTCATGTGTAGCCATTGTGAAAAGTTATAAAAATGCTGTACAAACCCCACATCATTTAGACAAAGCTTCTGGAGTACAACGACTCTACTTAAAATCAAAGAGAAGCATCTAGGCCAGAGCTAAGAGAAAGATCTGCAACTTCATGGCAATTAACAAAGACAATTATCTTCTTATAATGAAGAGATTTTATTTTTTTTTTTTCAAACTCTGTGGATCTAATTATAATTAGGCAGTCACACATAGAGATGTCTTGCAGGACTCTGAATGGAATTTAACACTTGCAGTAACCTTCTTTGAATGCCGATGCACAAAAATGTGTGAAGTCCTGTCTCCAAATAACAGCAGAACTAATTTTCTTTGTCTGATTCAGTGACTTCTTTGTTGTGCAACAGACCCAGAATTTAAGGCTGAAATCAGAACCTCTTAAGAAAAAAGAAACAACTTTCGGATTCAACCCTGTGTTGGAGAATCTGCTTGTGTTTGGGACTCGCCCAGTCCTTTCAGATTTCATTCACAGGTTCAGGAGCTGCTCTGAATGAGAGATTTACGTAGGGTGTTTGTGGAGGCTGCTTTCTCAGGAATCATATCACAGTTTCATCTGGGGAATGGCACAGGAAAAGAACATTATGGTCACTGTTAACTCATTATCCACTCGTCTGAAAACATTCTTTTAAATGAAATTTAACTTTTTCAACTTGATTTAGGTACAGTGTATCAAGAAAGGAAAACTGGAGTACAGCATTTCCAGGAAAGGAGACCAGGCAGCTCCCTCAGTTGTAACCTCTTTATATTGCCCTAACCCTCCCAGATGATAAACACCTCAAGGGGAACACAACTCCTCCTCCTCCAGCCCCCATGGTCTTCTGGCAGGTTTAAGCACCAGTCTGGTCTCAGGACATCCCACCCCCCAGTAACAACGTGCCTGGGCATATTCTTGTCCCGGTTTCTTGGTGACAGAAAGAGATCATGGTACATTTCTACAGACATCACTACACAGCAAGGAAGCCCTGGAGAACAAGATGATCTTTAAGGTCCCTTCCAACCCAACCCATTCTATGATTCTATGGTAATCCCCCAGAAAAGGCTTTGGATTAACAGGAGAAGGAAGAAAGAGAGATTTCTTGGCTGAAAAGCATGTCTTGCTGTCATTCCTCCTGCTTGTCTGTCCAAGGCCAGGGTCATTCACTGGGTCAGCTCTGTTCCTCACAGCTCCAGGCTGTTTGAGGGAGAAATAAATGACAGCTGGTTTTACAGGCAGCTACCAGAGCTGCTGCACGGGCTCTGCAGCGAGAGAAGCCATGACACTAATGAACCTTTATCAGGGAGTGGAGAGATACGACGGGGGATAATGGTTTTAAACTGAAAGAGGGAAGATTTAGACTAGATAATTAAGAAGAACTTGTTTGGTGTGAGGGTGGTGAGAGCCTGGCCCAGGTTGGCCAGAGAAGCTGTGGCTGCCCCATCCCTGGAGGGGTTCAAGGGCAGGTTGGAGGGGGCTTGGAGCAACCTGGTGTGGTGGGAGGTGTCCCTGCCCAGGGCAGGGGGTGGCACTGGGGGGTGGCTTTAAGGTCCCTTCCAACCCAAACCATTCTATGATTCTAACCTTCAATGGCAGGTGGCCTTGTGAAACCCTAGTCATCATCCTCAAGTTGTCCCAGAAGCGGGGCAAGTTTCATAGCATTATAGAACATTAATAGACACCTAGAAGTGACCATACTCCAAATGCGTATCCACCTCCAGTTATGACATAGAGGATTTACAGCTGTGATCTCAATCACACGAGCACGTTAGCTTGCCTGTCACAACTCCTTGTGGTGGTGATGCCATCACCTCATCCCCTGGGAAGCGTGCCAAGTGCCCAGTTACTCCTCCTCTTTATAATATTTTCATCATGTCTCACCTAGAAGGTTCTTTATTTCCCTTCCATTGTTCTTTGCCAGGTGCTGACTCTGCACAGAGGTTTGCTAATTGCAATTCAAATTATTCATTGCAGTTCAGACGAAGGCAACAAATTAATCCATTAGAATGTGAAAGATCGAAGGATCTCATCCCTTGTTCGATCTGCAAGGAAAGCAGCAACCCAGGCATCTCTCAGAGCAGGAGTAAAAGGCAGCAGAAGCAGATGATTGAAAACTGGAATTTTCCTGCTGCAGGAAGCACCAATATTTCCTCCCTTGTTTGTACTTGGGCGAAGGATAAAAATGGAAAATGTCAAAAGACTGGCATTAAAAAGACCTTTTTGACACTAGCACACAGAACACTTTCTATACTCATCAGTTCAATTGTTTGTGAGTGTTTCCTTCCAGAATTGATACTCTGCACCTTATTCCCACTCATTCCTGCCTTGAACTCATGGTCTTCTTTGGACTGATGCATCATCAGCCCTGCTCTGCCACGGTGCATTGGGGTGGTCTTCTTTGGACTGATGCATCAGCCCTGCTCTGCCACGGTGCATTGGGTCTGAAAAGGGAAGCACATGGTATCTGTGCTGAAATTCATGTGAGGTACCTGATGGGCTCAGGATCAGCCCCAGTGCCCTAAATTGTTATGCTTCACCTTCCCCAACCAAAAATGCAAAATTCAGCATTTCCCCTAGAAAAATGTTGAAAAATTGAAAATGGAGCAAAGCCACATTTTTTCTCAGCCTTATTTCTCCTGAAAAGCAAATCCATCTTGACACACAATCCCCATCCACTTCTAAGTACAGGATTGAGAGCTCTGGAAAACAAGTCCCTCAGTTTTTAAGTAGAGCATTAATGGCCATAGGAAAGAATTCCTCCATATCACTCCAGGCCCTTCACTTGAGAAAGCCATGTTTAACAGGAGTCTCAGGGGACTCTTAGCAGGGTTGTAGAGGCCTGTATTGGAGACATGTTGTCAGAAGAATTAGTCCTCAGTCTTGCTGAGCTTGCTAATGAGAGGATATTCAGAGTACTGTGTCCAGTTCTGGGCTCCCCAGTTCAAGAAGGACAGGAAACTGGAAAGGGTACAGCAGAGGCTACAAAGATGATGAGGAACCTGGAGCATCTGTCTTATGAGGAAAGACTGAAGGACTTGGGTCTTTTCAGTCTGGTTTCCGTCTGGAGAAGACTGAGGGAGGATCTGATCAATGCAAAGGGTGGGTGTCAGGAGGATGAGGCCAGGCTTTTTTCAGTGGTGCCCAGGGACAGGACAAGAGGAAATGGGCACAAACTTGAATATAAGAAGTTCCATCTAAACATGAGGAGGAACTTCTTTCCTGTGAGGGTGGCAGAGCCCTGGAAGAGGCTGCCCAGGGAGGGGGTGGAGTCTCCTTCTCTGGAGACATTCAAACCCCACCTGGACACGTTCCTGTGGGACCTGCTCTGGGTGGACCTGCTCTGGCAGGGGTTGGACTGGATGATCTCCAGAGGTCACTGCCAACCCCAAAACCTTCTGTGACTCTGTGATTCTGTAACACTACCTTTGGGGGTGGGCTTGGAGTGGTTAACAGCTCGGGTGAAGATGTATACACCAATCCCTGGACTTTCCATAAAAGCATTATATTATTGGACCTAAATAATGTAGGAATAAACTTCTCCACTCTTGAGACCTCAAAGAATGTGCACAGGGACCACTGTTGTAACTGCTTATTGTACATGCCCAAGCAATGGTACCAGTTAAGCAGTACCACCAGTAAGTAGTGGTAGAAACAGAAGCTGCTGGGAGCAGGTTGATGTTGACAAAACCCTTGCATCATCCCAGTAAAGTGCTATTTTTTTTGAATAAAACAAGCCATTTAACTGTGTGAGTTATTTTAGCATGGGCCACTGAAGCTCAAGCTGCAAGTGACCGCTGATAAATGTCTACTTGCCTGTGAGAAGTAGGAGGGCAAGAAGGAAGTGGCTTCTGACAATACATTAAATTCAGTTTGTAGCAAGGCTGATGGTTTAACACCGCGTGTGACCATGATCTATCTGTGGCCCAGCAGCTGGTTTACTCTTAGCCTCTGAACCGACTGCAGCTAGCTTCAGAAAAGCTTCTGAAAGGCAATAACCATTTCCTGGCAGATCAGAGAGTGGATAAGAGTTACAGTAAGATATTTATTCCTTCTGTTTGCTTTCACTCACTTTAATAAACGTATAGCAATATCGTGGCTTGCAGTAATACAAGGGACTAATGAAAGATGCTCGTGAAAATACCTGTCATTGAGGGCTTTTACCTCTACCCATCATCTAAGCTACTTCCATAGAAAATAAAAAAAAACATCTCCTGAATTAGTTTCCGTCATCTACCTTTCCTCAAATCAGTTTAGCTCTTTGTCTCTAACAAAAGACTAATTTCACTCTGCCAGGCTGCTCTGGTCCAAGGTCAAGCCACTCTGGCTGAGGGTAGGCAGTAGAAATGACAAAAGCCTGAAAGGCTGAAGTTGTGAGCTTCAGGAGAAAACAAAATAAAAGGAGTGCATGAAATAATGCCAGTCTAAAGAAGTTACATTGGCCTTCCCTATTTATCCTTCATGCTGCCAGATGGAGTAGGAAAGCACTCCACCTGAAGGATCGCTAGGAGATTCAAAGATGTGCTAGGCAAGTGCCTTTTAGTTACCTTTTGTTCTGAGGGTTGAGGTGTTTGAGGGCAAAAAGTGAAAAAACAGAGAAAATCCAACAGAACAAGAAAGATGAATAGCTACCTGACTCCTGAGATCATTCAGATCCACGCTGGCAGGCCCTGGTACTTCTACAGGGATATCCATTCTTGTGCTTCCACTTAAATCCCACTCTGTCTGGCGATACAAAAGCTTCATATACACCAGGTATTTCTTAATCCACCATCTCAATTCACTCACACACCTTCCCCATTTTATTGTCCCTACTGTTATAGCCATGGTACCAAAGCTGTGACCTTACCATGAGCATCCTCTCCCTGAAACCTTTGGAAAGCTTCACCATGGATGATTTCTCAGCCATAAATTCCCAGCAATGGGCATGAAAATATACGATAAAGTGCATTTTTCTCATGGCCAACATTCAGACTGTCATTATGGCGCTGAACATCCTTCCTGGTCAGCAGTTACCTCTGGGAGGGAAACCTGCTTTGCTCATGACTTTGTGGCTGCAACGTGCTAGAAATGAGAGACTGTGAGACACAGACTGTACACGTGTGTGTAGCTGGACACCCCTGAGATGAGGTAAACGAGACAATCTGTCTCATTTACTGCTATCTATGTCTGAAGCTCTTTCTCCGAAGAATGCCAGTTGTCACAGTACCTGGCTGCCAAGGCTGATGTTTTACTCTTTTCCTGCAGTTGTGACCAGGGAATAGCTCACATACCATGACCTTGGAAGCCCCACGAGGACAGATGGACTCACAGCAAGCTGCTGACTGTCCTTACCCCTGTGGGAACTCAATGTCTTTCCCTGCTTTTCCTCTATATTTCTTAAAATAAGACTTAGACCCTACAGAGCAACATGGATACCTCTGGGCTTATTTTCAGTGTCACCAAAAGTGATTGGTTTTCTTGGCCAATGATCTTCTTTCCTCTGAGGATATGCCCAAGCTACTGGAGGTGAGAAGGACTGGAGATCAGGGTGTTATACCCTCATGAGCCTGTCTGGCCTCTGTCACCTTCACATCTACATCCTGCTCCCACCTGGAATTGCTCAGCAGGCTGTTAGCTGGTGCCAGGTTTGCTGGGACAGGGTGCCTGATGCATTTTGGCCAGGGATAGTAGCAGAGGCACAGGAGGGAAGAAAGGAGGTTGCCCGCTTCTTTGCTCTGGAAAAAACCCACACTTCAGCAGCCATAAGGGAACGTACATCTCCGCTTGGCTGACTCATCTGTCATCCCACTAAAACAGCTTGACAGCTTGCTGCTCACGCCCATGCGCCGCCACGGTCACCAGATCAAGGCACAGAGGGCACAGATTTAACACAGGGAACTCCCAGTTTGCTTCCTGCTTCCTTCAGCAGAGCCTCTCCGAAGAGCTGTGACTTTTTTTTCCTGGCCTCTCTTGGATTTACTCGGAAGTCATCTTCTGCTGGTGAAGGACCTGGCCAAACAAACATACCAATGGTGCAGGCAACCACCAACCTGCACCTCGGATGAGTGGGGTGATGGCTGAGGATTTGACAGCGAAGGAGAGAAAGAACAGGAGCTAAGGGCCAGGTAGTTATCCCAGTTGCACCAGTACAAATCTGTTGCCGTTCCTGAGGTGTCAAGGGCTGTGTGATACATTTCTCAGTCAAGGGAAAGCTGCTGCTCCAGATGTGCTGAGACCGCGCGCCCGGTGAGAAGCAGCGGAGAAGCGCCCACTCTCTGCATCTCAGGGGGGTTTAGAGGGGAGCTGGGTCCTCAGCGCCGCAGGGATGGGAACTGGCAGAAAGTAAAGGTGACAACTTGGGTCCTCAGCACCACACGGGATGGGAACTGGCAGAAAGTAAAGGTGACACTGCACCGTTAGCCTTTTTTTTATAAAACACAGGTGTTGCCTCCTGAAGTGTGTTACCCCTCATACACCCCAGGAAACGGCATGCTAACCGGTTCTGTCTAGCCAGACTTTAGCCTCGTCTGTGCGTGACATATTGATCGTGTAATTTCATCAGCCAACTAACCAGCTGGGGAGGGGAGAAAGAATAATAAAGTACTGCATCCTTCTGCCTGAGGGAAAGACAATTCCGTGACAAACCCTGTCTCTAAGAGATGTTAATTACAGTGTTCCCGCTGGGGAAGACTCCTGCTGTGGCCAACCTTGTCAGGTGCTTCAAATCACTTTCTTCTTCCTCTCCCTGTCCATCATCCCAGTCTTTATCAGGTATTTAATTAGCTCTCCTGCCAAGCGAGAGGTGTCTCTCACATTGACTCCAGTGTTTCCTGTTACCAAGGACCCTTGGACTGGGGATCACTGGAGTTAGTTTTCCTTGATTTTAGCTCAGCAGATTGACTGTCCGAAGAACAGCAATGAGTTGAGAAGCCTCAGCTTCCCTGCTGCAGGTCCTTCAGCTCCTGCTGTTCTAGCATGGGATTGAAAAAGATTTAATCTAATTTCTGTAAAATTCTTACTGGGATCACAATGTACCATCCTGATCATCTACCACCTGTATACAGGGGGCGGGCACTCCAGACCTGCAAACTTAGAACTGTGGATCAAGGGAAAACCCTAACTGTAGGGTGTACTTTGGGGGTGTCACTGGAATTTATCCTCATTCACTCATGCCTGGCAGCATATTTAGAGAATAAGTCTTGTGAGGAGAGGCTGAGGGAGCTGGGGGTGGTCAGCCTGGAGAAAAGGAGGCCGAGGGGACACCTCCTCACTCTCTACAACTCCCTGAAAGGAGGGTGTAGCCAGGGGGGGTCGGTCTCTTCTCCCAAGTCACAGGCGATGGGACAAGAGGAAATGGCCTCAAGTTGCCCCAGGGGAGGTTCAGATTGGATATTAGGAAAAATTTTGGCACTGAAAGGGTTCTTAAGCCTTGGAATGGGCTGCCCAGGGAAGTGGTTGAGGCCCCATCCCTGGAGGTATTTAAAAGCTGGGTTGACATAGTGCTTGGAGACATGGGTTAGTGATGGTTTTTATCAGAGTGAGGTTGATGGTTGGACTCGATGATCTGAAAGGCCCCTTCCAACCCAGACAATTCTATGATTCTGTGACCCCTTCCATGCTTCTGGACAAGTGAGTTGGTCAAAGCCATGTGACCCCTTCCACGCTTCTGGACAAGTGAGTTGGTCAAAGCCATGTTAGTGGCACTTGTGTAGTCAGTGTAACTCAGTAAGAATGTACTTCCATGTAAACAAATTACTGCTCTTCAGGGACTTTCCTCACATGACACTCGGAAACTCCTCATTTGGCCTGCCCTTAACAGATCCTCATCTCTTTTCTCCCCCTCTTTTAACAAAGCTTCATTAGATACTACCTTCAGTTGTTTTTTTCTGGTGGAACTGTAGTGTCTATCCAAAACAGATAACTTGCCGCAATGCAATTAGTTGAAAATTGCACATGCAGTAAGTGTATAATTGATTTTTTATTAATGCCCTTCACTTGCCTTCATAATTTTTAGCTGTATTTTGCTTTCCAAGAACTGGAGCAACTTCTTTCAAAGGCAGTTATTGTCACTCTTCTACTAGGAAAAGTTAAAACGTAAAATTTTGCAACTATCTAATTAACTTTCTTTTGCTCTGTAGTTAAAAGGTAGTTAAACCCCTAAGCATTCATTCAACTTTAATGAGGATGGGAAAGTAATTGCATATGTATTTCTGTATAATTATGACTTAATTGCGTTACCAGTAGATTTATCTTTTGCTTATTTAGCCAAGCTCAGAAAACAGTGTATTAGGATGAGTTGATGTTTGTTTGGACTGTTCCAAAGAACAACACGATTAGGAACAGAGTACTCCTGCACATGAGCACATAGAAGAGGCATAAGTAATAGATTTTTTTACAGGTTTAGCATAGACTTTTCCTGAAGGCCAGTTTTAAATGCTTGTTATCAGCTGTGGAGGTGTTAAAACCCTTCAAAGATCAGCAGGAATCCAAGATATAAATCTTTCTAGTGTCCATTTTTCTGACTGGTTTTGAAAAGCTCGGACAGCTTTGAAAAAGGATCTTGATACTTGTCACTTCTAGCACAATTCAGGGACCATTTTGCTGGTCCAAGAGTTGTCACTTCTAACACAATTCAGGGACCATTTTGCTGGTCCAAGGAAAACTACTTCATCTTTGAAGAAACTGTGAGCTGTTGAAAAATGCTGTTGAAAATCTTATTTTGCTTCTCCTGTGTCACCGTGGTTCCTGCGTTGCTGTTGAACACATGGATGCTCCCTGAGGCCTGGGAAGACAATCTGTCTTGTTCAACATGCAAGTCCAAAAGTCAGGGAAGCAGGAATTGTTGTGCTTTTCAAATGAATTTACCAACCACTATTATTTCAAGGTGAATAGAAGGAGACATATTCGGTGAAGTTTCAAGGGCAACAAAAGCTACTATCTGAGAAAATAAGGCTGTATCTGTACTAGTATATTCAAGAGACTCACAGGAATATGATTGATTGTTATTAAAGTCATGGAACAGTCTCTGGAACAAATTTGTTCCATGTTAACTGATGTTCTCTATCTCTTGCACGCTCTTCTGGTAATGATATTGATATTTCCTAATGCTGTTTATCACAGTACCCAGCCTTCAGTTGCTTCGGAATATGTCTGTTTCTAAATTTCAGCAAAGATTTTTCATGCTCTATGTCTACCTCAACCTCACGTTTTTTTCTTTTCTTTTCTTTCAGAAAAGAAAAGATCTGTACAGTATTTTTCCACCAAGAAACATATAATAGTGTGTTCAGGCAATGTTAGAAAACACTCCGTGAAGGCCAACACAAAATGAACTTCTGCTGGATCACATTTATCTTGGGAAATACTCAGGCATTTGCGGATTAAAGTTCAGTGCCAACCAAGTGCCTTGTACTATTGTACAAAACAATAGAAATAAAAAATTCTCAGAATGAAATGTTGATCTAAAATATATCCCACTTATGCTAATAAAAATTTGCAACATGTGTACTCAGTATTCTTTCAGATCATATTTTTGATGCTGGTTTCATTCTGGTCAGAAATGATACAGTCACTTCCCAGAGATACACAATCCTTTGTGAATGGCTCTTCCATTCTCCACAGAGCTTAAATATCTGTAATTTTTTTTCTGGAAAAGGCTCTCCTTGCTCAGAACTTTGTTTCTGACCTCAGGGAAATAATAATAATGAAAAAAGAAAACCACAAACTTTAGCTGCAATCCATTTTTTTATTGCCACAGTTATGGAAAATTTAGATTTTCATTAAAAAACCCAAATATTTTTCAATAGCTGTCAGCGCAGAAGACCAACTCTGAAAAGCATTTGAATGCATAATTGTCATTGATTTTTAGTATGACTTAGATAAATTCTTTTGGATCTACGCCTGATTACTTGGGCCTTGAGAAAGGGTCACCCCTGAGTTCATTACAACAGAATCCTGCCTGATATTTCTTGGGAGAAGCAATACAGTAAAAAGCCAGGAGTGTGTGGGAAGGTCACCTGCTCTCACTGCATATACCTGAGCTCTGTTGCTGCTGCTGCAGCCAAAAAGGGGACTGGAGGTCCAGGGAGATAAAGTCAGCGTGTGCTGGAATTAGTCTGAAATTGCTGGAAATGAGGATCTGGAAGGATAGAGACTGGGGGGGGTGATGGTGGTTTATACCAGTCTGAGAATGACCAGTTGTGAATCCAGTACCTGCTGGGCAAGGTGCTGCATAAACCAACCCCAATACTCCAGCTGCTCCTGGGAAGAGGAGGAAGCTGTGGTGGGCATGGCCAGTGTCTGCTGGAGGCAATGGGGGTCTCCCTGCAAGGGTGGGGGTCTGCCCCACAAGTTCTGATGATTAGGGGTGGGATCATGGTTACAGACCCTGTTTCTCCAGGCTGCTGTCTTATGTGCTATGCCCCAGTAGAAAATGAGCCAGAATAAGGAGGTTGCTGTGGCTCTAACCCCCAGTATCAGCCTGGGGAGATCTGAGGAGCCAGGGTGTGTGTCCACACCACCACTGGAAATGGAAGTCTGTCCCCTTGGCTCCCAGCCACACATTCCCAGATCCTGTATGTGCCGTGTCCATGTGTGCCAAAGCACAGGGCAGGGACAGGCTGGGAAAAAACATCCAGGAGGATGGAGAGGTCTGGGCACTTTTTTTCAGCAGCAATGCCGTCTTAAAACCACTTCAAGAGTCATAAAATGATGGTGTGGCAGGGCATTAGCTGTGAGTGGAAATCACTGGCCTGGCCAAGAACGCCCTCAGAGATGGAGAGAGATTGAGTATATTTGGGGAGAGGAGACCAGTGCCTGATGAGGGGGTAATGAAGTGCAACGGAGCTGATATGAAGTGGTTATTGATCATGTTTACTCCCCTCCTTTCTCTCCCACTTGACTGCAGCCACGCCAGGGCTGCAATCACCAAGCTTGTAGGGGGGACACAGTTGCCTGCCTTTTAGTGAGCACAGAGGGGATGGTGCCCGGGCACCAAGCCCCACAAAGGCTTTGTGTGTACATCCCTGATCACAACCCTCCTCACTGCTGCAGAGAATTTCTAACTCAGGGAAAGTGCTTTCTTTGATCCCTGAGCCTGGCACAAGGTGTGTGTTGACAAGGACCGATCAATACATAAAAACTTTCGCAAAGAGCCTGGCTTTCAGAGCTTCTGCAAATCAGTGCCTGTCTACAAGTGGCCTGGGGCCAAGCTACGCTGGCTTCTGCACGGGGAAGGAGAGTTTCAGACTGGCCAGGCAGGGGAAGGACAGCTCTTCTGATGAATAACAACAGGTTTGAAAGGTGCACTTGCACTGTTTTGTCTATTAAGAGCTCCAGTTTCCATGACTGCCATCTATTTCACAGGCAAACACCTTTCCTTTGTAAAGAGGGCATCTCTTTAGATGGAGATGGAGATTCAGCTTGCCTTTAGTAGTGTCTAAATTCTATCCATAGCAGACTTTTGGCATCTGTGTTTCGGGCAATTTATTTCATCTGCTCTTATTTCACCAACTGGCTCCTGGGAATACTTGGAACTAAACAGACACCTCCATTTCGAATCACAAAGGTGACTGTTTCCTCTTTATCCCACAGTAGATTCTTGGCCTATGGACTTCCCAGAGCATCCCGAGAAACTCATGCTCACATCTTTGTGGTCTTATTATTCATTAACCCACAGCAGCAATCAAATGATTTTATCTAAGAGGAGAAGGCAGACTTTTCAGAAGAAAATTGCCATAATGCTATCAATTTGGAACTAAAAGCTTTGCAAATATTTGTTCAAATTGCCTGTCCAATTTTTATTTGTATGTCTCAAAATCCTGTTGCCTTTCAGGTGGAATCTGCATCTTTGCACTGTTTCTCTCTGTCATTTTCTCTGTACACAATTTAGCGTGCCCGATTGCTATGGTAAACCTCTCTAAGTGAAGAACTCGACTCAGTTCCTTGCTTGGGGCGAGGCGTTCTGCTTTCCTGCATTTTCATTGTGACCCTCTCAGAAGGGTCTCCAACAAGAACTAAAGCTGGATGGTCTTGAGGAACACAACGGTGCTTGTAACCAGGGGTAACCTGGTGGTCTGTGCCCCTGTCTGAAATCTCCTCCTTAAACTGTAGTTTTATGATGGGAAAGTGTGCTCAAGTATCAGAAGCTGAATTATTAGATACCATCTTATCCAGTGTTTTTGCCTGAGGTAAGAAAGAAGACTCAGCTTTACCTGTCAGCTTCCTTCTAATCTCTGCCACAGCTCTGCTCTCCTAGAGATCAAGTTGTCACCTGCAAGCTCTGGGTTTTACCCACTCAATCAAAGCAGGTTCCCACCCAGGTCACTCTGTATTTGTTCATGTTCTGCTGAAACAACGGGAAGCAGAGATCAAGTCAACAAGAGTTCTATCATCCAAGTCAACATCTATCATCCAAGTCAACATCTTGGTCAGGCACTGGAACAGCCTGCCCAGGGAGGTGGTGGAGTCACCATCCCTGGAGGTCTTTAAGAAACGTGTAGACATGGCTCTTCAGGGCATGCTCTAGTGCCCAAGATTATTGGTTTGTGGTGGGGTGTTGTGTGTGGGGTTGTGGGTGTGGGGTTTAGTTGGTGGGTGGTGGTTTTGGGTTTGGTGTTGTTTGTTTTTGGTTTTGTTTGGTTGTTTTTTTTTTTAATGTGGTTGGACTCGATGATCTTGGAGGTCCCTTCCAACCACAAAGATTCTGTGATTCTGTGTGATCTACAGCTGTGCCATGCAGGACACCCAAACCCCATTTACTACCTCTCCAGTGACCAGAGAAAGGCTCCTGCATCTGGACTGCTCCCCTGAGGCTCTGTAGGTTCAACCCCATCCTTTAACTTTTCTGCATAGTCAGGGGAAGGCAACAGGCAGCTCCAGAAGAAAATCAATCCAACCTATCCTACAAAACAAAAACTACGAATAAATGAGAAAAAGTTATGGGGAGGGGGAGAGTTGTGTGCATATTCTTTGGAGAATAAATATAAAGTTCTTCTATTTGCTTTCCAGTTGTCAGTCCTTCTCAGCACATTTGTGTGATATTTTCCTACTTCCTTTGCAATACAAAGCTACAAATACCCTTCTAAGCGCAAACTGAGATTCTCACTCAGCTACGTGATTCCAAGAGCTGTGGCTGAAAAAACCCCCTCCACTCTAAACATCATGATTCTTATTTAAAAAGCGAAGAGTGCTAGAGACATCAAGTCAACACAACTGAAATGTGAGTACTGATTTGCAAACTATTTATAGAGTGAAAAAAAGGAAAGAGAAAATAAAGCTCAATTCCAAATGCATTTAAAGAAAGGTGCAGTTTGCACTTGGATTACTCCCGAGGGAAATAATGAAGAAATAAGCTACATTTGAGAAAAAAAAAAGCCCTCTCTGTAACGAATCATGGAACTTGGCTCTTAGGAAATGAAATTCATCAGCACGCTGAGGGCCACCACGAGGCCTATGTATCACAGAGTCTTCACACTGGGGGTGTAGGAGATCACGCAGCTCTTGAGACAGATCCCCAGAAGAGACGAATTTCACTCTCACTGAACAGATGACTCCTGGCATCCTTTCGTTTGTAAAATTTAACAATTTTACTGATTATGGTTATCAGTCACCTATTTTTTTTAGCTGAAAATGGATACTGGAGCGTGACAGCAGTTATCAGCCCAGCTGAATAGTTGTTCACTCCCAGCTCTCTATAAATACAGAATTTCTGAAATAATCTCGAGCACATGTTGGTTAAAAATTCAAGGGCAGATGAATAATGAATATCAATGGACACTCCTGCATTAAAATTTAATACTAGCAAAGGAAAATGGAAACAAGACGTTTTCCAGGATTCTGCAGAACAATTACAAGCATTATTATTTTCCTCTAGAACAGGCTTCCTCCACTGAGGTCTTCGGGGATTTCACTGAGCACTCCTACAAACATGTAAGTGGAAGCAGATATCTCGGTAGATAAAGGTGCAGAGTGCTTGGGGCAAAGCCATCTTTTCTTTATGAACTTCCCTACCGTGGAATATGGAGTGAGTCAGTTTTAGAGAATTACCTACTTTAAAGCTAGAAATGAACATTAGCGGAATGCTGAATAACACAGGTCAGCAAATGCCATTAATTTCCAAGAGTTAGAAGAGGCTTAGCTGAAAAGTAGAATTACTGAAAAGAAAAATGGTTGTGTTTCACCTTAAACCAGGACACCATTCCATCACTCTCCTCTTCTAGGGCACAGAGCTTTTAGAAAGACATTTCTAAAGACTTCACACAGGAACAGGCTCTAAGGCCAAGAGGGACTGGTTGATACTGGCTCTGAAAATCAGTGCTGTAGTTTAAACAGGAATTAATTAAAGGAATTCCTTTGCTGTGGGAAAATGCCTATGGGTCCACTCAGCAGTTTAAGTTCCCGTATAACTTGACAAAAGGCTTGATATCCTTAATAAATTTCTGAGGCTCTCTTTGGAGGTAGTTGCACGTTCACAGGAGTCTCCTGGAAATTTGGGCATCTTTATAATAAGCCCTAAGCAAAGCCATCGCTGAGGGGTGTTCTCATCTGCAGCAGCGAGAGGGAATGAGTCAAATTTGGGGATTAAACACAGTAAAACGTTCAAGTAGAGATATAGTCACTCCAGCTGATTATGCAAAAGCACAAGTTAAGATTATGACAAGAGACAGCTTAATTCCCTTTTCAGTTCCTCTCTGCTGCCTGGCAGAGCGGTGGGAAGTCAGGTGTTTCACCGGTACAGCGTGCTTTGGAGAATTGCTTTTTTGCCATTTACTGTCTTTTCTTCCTCCTCCTCTTCGCCGGAGCAGTTTGATTCCAGCTGCCACTCGGAGGTGTTAGTACTTTTTAGCTGTGGATCCTAAGGAGTCTGAATGGGCCTCCACGACATTAGCTGTTGTTTAGCAGAGCAGATCAAAGGCACGGCAGCAGCTGATTGAGGCTGGTTTGAATAATAATACACAAATCTCCTATTTACAGTAGATAGGAGAATAATGCCTATTCCCTGTCTTCACTTTGTTATAGCCCCCTGATGGCTGCAGCTGGAGTCACACAAAGGGGATCGGGGATGGGATGTACAGGGCGAGTGTAAGAATAATTATTTCTACACAGCTGGTTAGTTGGACACAGTTGATTATTTGGTACAGTTTGGATACAGTAGATTTCACTATTTCACTTGGTCTATCCCATTCAGGCATCCCCCTGATAACGCTCTCTCCATGCCCTGTGCCAGTGGGGCACCACCAGCAGTGACTTTGGTTCACAAGTGACTGATAAGGTCAGGTCCTAAGAGCCTCCCTAAGTACTTCATAGGTCCTCAGTCTAGGTTTTGATGCATTAATTAACAGAAATATGATCCTGCTGTCAGTTTATCCCTTCACTTTGGGATTGTTCAAGATTGTTCAAGATTGCCACCCTTATTGCAAGAGCAGTTGATCTTGTGACACAGGCACTGAACCCCACAATGTCCAGCTTAAGACTAAGGTTTGTTGTTTTGGTTTCTTTTTTAATGTTCTGGGCTGTTGTTTAGAAAAACTAGCTCTGAATTATGAATGAATTTAGACCCCCAAAAGATGTAAGTAGGTGTCTGGAGGTGTGGTATTTGCAAAGACTGGAGTTAGACTCCTGCTGCCTTTCAGCAAGAGTTTGTTCTGCTGAAGTGCCACTGGGTGAAGCTAATAAGATTGGGGTTTGGGAGCTTCCCAATGTTGCAAGGGGAAAATGCATCACACAGAAGGGGTTGATTTAGCTGAAGTCCTTGGGTAACCCTGGTGTAGGTGTTTAGGAGCCTGCCTTCCTGGGGCTACCCTGCTCTTGTGTCTTTGGGGCAACCAGCACCAGGAATTCAAAGGCAGATGAAGCTCTCAAGAGGCAGGGGAGTCTTTGCAGCATCTAAAAAAAGACTGTAGCAGCACAAGTGCCCACTCATCTCAAAAGGAGGAATTCAGAATTGTGCTGTGCTGTGTCAAGGAGTAAGAGATGTGAGAGACTAACAGGGAGGCTCGGCGTCAGCTGGGTATGAGGGAAAACGGGATTCTGGGCTCCATTAACTCAATGACTCCTGCAACATCCTCTCCATGTCAACAGGCTGCTACAGAAATCCAAAGGGGGGGAAAAAAAGCCCTGCTTGAACTCAGCAGCAATTTGTTTTGCTAGCAAAATATTTTCAAGTGACTGTAGTTGCTAAATGAGAACACAGATTTGGGGCAGGGGGGAGAGAGAAGGGTGGAAAATGAAGTATTTCAGCAATTATACACATGAAACAAGAGACTGGCTGGATATAGAGCAACACAGTCCAGCTGCCTGGCCATGTAATTAAACTGCAGCCTGTCTGGTTGAAATGCAGGAGGCATTTCTGCAGCGAGGTTAAATTAAGAGTTGGTGATGACAAGCAGACATTATGGAAATGTCAAAATTAGCATGTGCTGAATGAGAATGTTGGATGGCCCCAGCTACAGTCCAGCAGTTCAGAAGGAGCAAGGGAAGGAAAGTCTGAGGAAGGGAAATAGTCCCCTCTGTGTGGCTGCTCCTACCTGCCCTCTGTGGAGCAGTTACTCCATCACATGGGACAATCTTTGCCAGAGCTGGTACTTTTTCATGAGTGATAACATGAGAAGAGAAAGACCAAAAGTTGACTCTGCTCTGAATTCCCTTGTGGCAATGTCTTCCAAGAAGAGAAAGACCAAAAGTTGGCTCCTGCTCTGAATTCCCTTGTGGCAATGTCTTCCCACTAACTGATGCTGATGGGGGAAGCAATGTCTCCTCAACAAAGTCCCCACTAATTGATGGGGGAAGCAATGTCTCCTCAACAAAGGGTGGGCTTTAAAGTTAAGGGAAGGTGAAAGCTCTTTTCCAGAGCTCCTGGGTTCCCCCGAGGAAGGGAAGGCTCCTTTGTGTTCAGTCTCACTGCTTCCTAACCAGCTGTTGACTTACCATTTTCATTTTCACTCTGCCTATATTGTATTTAAAACGAAATGAGCAAAACAACTCACAACAAGGCACGGTATTTTGTAAACTTTAGAGCTGGTCAGGGAGTTCTTCCCAAAACTCTGGGTGGCTTATTGCTTGTACAAAATGTAGTTCTGTAGAAACTTTGTGGAAATATTTCAGCCTAACTCTCTGGCTAAGGAAATGAGGAATGCACTTAGACATAGCCTTTCTGAGAGGAGGCCCTGCTTCACATCTCTTTGGACCTGAATGTGTCTTCTGCAGCACAGGAATGGCTGGAAGCTGTTTATATGTTAACTAAGATGGGGAAGAAGGGAAGGACTGTGCTTACTTGCTTGAGTTCTCCTTCACCTAGTAATGCTTCTGGAAATAGAGCTGTTGTCTCTGCTGTCTTGACATAGTCACTGATACAGACTTGTTCAAACCACATTAGGCAGCTGCAGAGAGCACCACCGTGAAGCCAAACCTCTCTTGCAGACCTCTGGTTGCAGTTATGTGCAGTCAAAGGGAAGGTCCCACTTGTGATCCTTCCATTTCTCCAAATGTGTCTCTTTGATGCTGATACAACTGTAAATACAAACGGAGAAAAAGTCCTTTTAGGTAAGAAAGTTAAAAGCCTGGCTGGCTCACAGAAATTGCACTGATTAGCTGAAAATATGCTAAACTGTGTGCAGATGCATATCATGACTTAATTCTGCATTGTATTAATTTGCTTGTTACCTGAATCTGTGGGCACAAGTTGAAGCAAAGGAAGCCAAACGTATGCCTGTGGGAGAGAGATCATTAAGCTCTAAGTGAACACAACCTTGTGTCCCAAACACAAACTGCCTCGTTATGTCCAGGTTCTGTCACCTCTTGTGGCGATGGGCAAGGAGATGCAGGAAGAACATAGCTTTTCCATTTGTCAGGAGGAGATGCTTGACTAAGCTAATACGAATTCAAGACTGAAGTAGGAAAGGGATAAGGAAGGGATACAGCTAATTTGCCTGATGGAGCACCAAAGGGACGACAGGGACTTTTTTTTTTTTCTGTTACTTTCCACCATTTTCCTTGAATCTGGATTAACATCATTAATTTCTTTACACAGCTACACTTCCCGCATGGGGCTAAAAAAGGAAGCATGGTTCTCCTCCTCCATGGTTCACGAGGGAGGGGCTGGGAAATTAATTCTTGCACGCTGCAAATTCTGAACCTTGCTGCAGGCAGGGAAGGAAAAAGGAGAGGGAGAGATTAGTCTTCCAGGGAGCCCAGCTTGAGGATCTGCTTCTTGATATTATTAGGGAAGTCACCAAGCATTTCTTAATAAGATTTTTTAACAAACTAATCAGCAATATTGGATTTTCAAGGATTTCAGAGGGAATTCTTGCTAATTGAGGTGTCTTTTTCCATTAGCAGCTCCCAGCAGGAGCCTTGCGCACAGGTGGAAAAGCATCACGTATCTTGTAAAATCAATAGTGCAGCCAATTAAAAAAAAAGCACAATTAGTGCGGCTGATTCAAATTAGAATTGCAAATTCCTAATGGATCCAGATGTCAAGACTAGGCAAAGATGTAGGAGTCTGGTGTGTTTAAATTCAGCAAAAGGACTGGCACACTCTGTGCAACGACGCGAATTCCCATTCCGTTCCCCACAGCAAAGCAGCCCCACGCTCCCCGAGAGTCACTCAGGCTCCCGTATTTCAGAACATTTTGAGAGGATTTAACAGCAGCCCAGTTCCCTGCACCGCTGCTAATACAATTCTCTCTCCCTCCCCCATGAAGGGAATAGTCCAATGTGGTTTTGTGCTCTTCCTTAAGCCCCATAAAATGATAATTTGTAACTTCCCCAAGAGTCACTCAGGATCCTGTATTTCAGAACATTTTGAGAGGATTTAACAGCAGCCCAGTTCCCTGCACCGCTGCTAATACAATTCTCTCTCCCTCCCCCATGAAGGGAATAGTCCAATGTGGTTTTGTGCTCTTCCTTAAGCCCCATAAAATGATAATTTGTAACTGAAAATCCAGTCCCCTCAGCTCAGTGGTGTTTATACCAACCCCCTGAGCTCCAGTGACACTATCCTTCCCTCCCCAAGCTGTTCTTTGGTGCGTAGTAAGAAGATCAAACTTGATCTCTCTGGAGGGCAGGGCTTGTGGGGCCTGGATTTCCTAAGTAAAAAAGAATGAAAGCAGAGCAGGACCATGTCCGTTAGTGTTTGAACCCTTTGGGCCACAAGCTGTTGACCTGGTCACACTCTTTCACAGAATCACAGAATCACAGAATCTTCTAGGTTGGAAGGGACCTTAAAGATCATCTTGTCCAACCGTCAACCTGACTGACAAAAATAGACACCCACACAACAAACAAGGAGCATCATCACTAAACCAGACCTCCCAGCACTACATCAACCCGTCTTTTGAACACCTCCAGGGATGGTGCCTCAACCACCTCCCTGGCCAGAAAATGCAGGTGCATTTGGAGCATAAATTCAGGAAAGCATTGCTGGAAGAAATGGTATGAATCATCGAAAAGAGAACAGGGAGGGACATGGTTTAGTGATAGGGTTTTTTCAGCATTAGGTAGATGGTTGGACTCAATGATCTGAAAGGTCCCTTCCAACCTGCGCAGTTCTGTGGTTCTAATACTCTATGACATCAAAGGATGGTCACAGATGTGAGTGGGGCACAGATGTAAGTGGGGCACAGATGTGAGTGGGGCACAGATGTGAGTCGGGCACAGATACTCACAGGAGGCAGGAAGAGAAATCTCCAGTGGCTTTATGCAGTGGTACAAGGACCATGTTTATGCTACAAGTCTCTTGCTGGCCTGAAGAAATCTTCCCTGCAGAGAAAGTAAGTGACCTTTTATATTGCGACTGTGAACAAACCCTTCATGCTATTCTTCAGGCAAAATGTTATTTTGTTATTGTTATTTCTAATACTTCTTATGTGCCTGGGGAACAACTACAGTGATAGATACGGGCATGTTTGATTGTACCTGTATCACTCACCATGCATAAAACCTGTAGCACTTTGAAAGTGGGCTCCAGTCTGTACCACTCAACTCAGGTCACCAGGGCTTTAACAAAAACACTCTTAAATTTCCAGTTCAGCCCTTTCGGGGATCATCACTCCCTCCTGTGAGGACCAAGCACGAGCGCTGTGAGGGTTTGATTACTGGTTGAAGGGCTCGGTGTTGAGCTTGGAGATCTTGCCCTGGGTTTTCAGTCAATGTTTTGGGTGGCAGCAGGACAGAAGTGTCGCTGCTGTGATTTTACAGCAGGTTGAAATTTACCACCGATACTACTTGTCCCTGCAGATGGGCTGCAACCAAATAGTCACAGAAGTAGCAAACAGTGGTCATCATATCATTTTGTGGTGGTCACAGCCTGGGCACCTATTCTCCTTCTGGGAGTCTGAAAGCACAACAAAAGTTGAAGCAACGTAAAGACACTGTACCTCCTTATTCTATACATTGATACCATTTATTCTATACGCTGATACCACTTATTCTATACACCAAAGATGAGCCCTCCGTATGGCTCAGTCATAAGATCCCTCTTTTCAACACTGCATTAATTATTGTTGTCAGAGGTGCCTGGAAAACACACTGACAGAATGTCTTTCTGTTAGAAAATACAGATTCATTTAAATCAAATCATTTCATGGGAACGCCTTAGTTTTTTCATAACCATTTGTCAAAGGAAAAATCAGCACAAATTATTCCAACTTTCATCTTTGACTTCAAAGTATCAAAGTGTTGTGTTTAAACAGAGTAAAATTATTTCATGCTATTTATATAGGTCTTGAATTGACCTTCTCCCTGTATACGATTACTTTAACTTCAAACTAATTTTGCAGCAGAATTATTTTGTGGCCATTTTTTTTTTATTTTAACAGCACGTTCTCAACTTTTCCATGGCCACATGACTCCAAAATCTGGCGTTTTCTGAAAAAGTTGCTCTTGGGAGACTTTTGTTTGCTCTCTGGAGGGCAGAGTTGCAGGCTCTGGCCAGGCAGCCCTGCTGACTGGCAAGCACCAGAAATGCAGCAGGTGCAGCTCTAAATTCCTCTCTCTCTTCTCCCTGGTAATATTTAATCCCTTCAATTTGCAAGCAGGGCTCCTGCAAGAAGGGATGTTTGAGGCTGCTGGTCTGGAAATGACAGATAACCCAAAATCAGAGCATGGAGAATGAAGAGAGCTAGGTACCAGCCTTACCGTGCACGAAGGCAGGGGGATGTAGCATTAAGGTGTTTTTCAGCTTTTCCAAAATGACAATACACATTTTCTGCAGGCAGGCAGAGATGGCACCAGAGCAGCTCTGCTGGCAGGTACAAGCAAACACATTTCCCTTCCAGCAAGGGAGTTAGAATTGAGAGATGAGCTCCTGTTTGCTTTTCTAATCTACTTGCTGGGCTACTTGGCTCCCTTTCTGCTCCTGTGGCTGCTGAAGCTGCCAGCCCAGGCTGCTGTGTGACAGCCTTGTGGGTGCTGTGGGTCTGTCCAGGAACTTCTGCTGTGAGAATTCAACCCAAAGCCTCTGGGAGCTGGGGGCTACGTCACTTGAAGCAGCGTCTCTCTTTCCTGGGACAAGGTGCTGGAGTTGAAATCCTCCAGTGCTCCCCCAAAAGCCAAGGTCTAGCTCTAGGCAATCCTGCTTCAGCAGGGGAGTTGGACTAGATGATCTCTATGGTCCCTTCCAACTCTAAAATTCAGTGAAATTCAGTGAAAAGGTCATCTATCACTTTTCCTTTCTCCCTTCTGGATTCCTTTTGCTTCCTCCATCCCATTTTCTCTGCTCAAGTCCCCTTTTCTCTTACCCTCTATTTCAATTCCTGTGGTGTTTCTCAAGCTGTTTGTGAAGCAGTAACAGCCTGATACCCACACTGCTCAGTGCAGGGGCTCCTTCAGATCAAAAAAGAGCCAGGCTTCCTAAAAACACAAGAGGGACAAGGGACCTTTATCTTTTTGAAGAAGCACACAGCATTGAGATGGTCTCAGGAGGATGAGAGCTGCTGGTTACAACCGTGCTATAAACTCTTCCTTAGAAGCTCATTTAAAAGTCTCCCATGCAATTAATTATATTTTGTAATAATTTGGGACTGTGTGACCAGGCAAATATTATCCATGCTATAAACTTGGGTCTGATTTCACAAATTAAAAAAAGGAAACTTGGACTGAAGTCAGAACTCAGAAGTAGGGTAGGAGCTTTCTTCCCAAATCTTTTCTTTAATTATCAGAAGTAGGGAAGGAGCTTTCTTCCCAAATCTTTTCTTTAATGGTGCTTATGAGCTGGGGTCTTCTGGGAGTTGCATGTGAGTAAACAAGTAATGATGCAGTAAAAGGACCAAATGGAGCCCATGGCTAATGTCATCCTCGCAGCTGATGAAGCAGTTGGAGACTGATGCTGCAGTTTTCCTGGCTAGTGTTGTCCAGTGTGCAGTCATTTTAGCTTCCTCTCCCTATTCCTCCAGCAAAAGAAAGGATAAACATGACAGAGCTGGGTAAGGGACTCATTTCCTACGGAGTGGAATAGCTAAGGTTCACATCAGCAAACAGAAAGTTGGCAATAAAGCCTTGCATTTTTTATTTTGGCTCTGGAAGAGGGGCTTGTGCCTTCTCACACCGATCCTACCATGCCCTCCTTTTCCAGAAATGCTTTCAGTTTTCTGCTCCAAGGATCAATCCCAGAGTATCCAAAGAAAGCTTACCTATGAATTTCTCATTAAGAGTATTTAATAAAACTCTCTTTTGTTATTTTCCCTCTTCCTCCAACTGGAGGAAGTTTATTTAAAAGAAGTTTTTCCACCAGCACTCACTTTTACTCACAACTTCCTCGCTCACCGGGTCTGCAGAATCAAATGCAGCTTTTTCTCTCCTCTACGGAGAGCTGCAGAGCCTGTTAATTGCATTTTAAATGAAACCCTGCAATGTCTGGCAGGCACTGAGGGTGCTCACAGCTTCCCTGAGTCCTGCCAGATCAGAGGTGTGAGAGTGGCTACTGAGAAAACTTCTGGGACAAGCCAGAGCCATTTGATGCTGTGGAGTGAGAGGAAGAATCTGTTCCCTGACTTCCACATGTTCAAAGACCTTTTTCAGGGTGGGATCTAAATGTTTTTGAGAAGTATTACTGTGACCAGTCACTTTAGGGTATCTGGTTCAAACACAGCTCAGGTAGAGTTCCTGAAAAGATGCCCATAAAAGCATTTGCCTTGTGTCCACAGCTGCAAACCCACACCTACCAACTGAATTTCCTGCCTTCCCTTTCTGCCATGGTGTTTGGGGGGGCACTGAAGGTCAATCACAGCGTAGGCTTTGAATTTGGGTCTGATTCCTGTATAAATCCCCATGATTCATTTTCATGGGGTGCTACGTTGCCACCACATTGTCACAACGTGCCAGGTCCCCAGCCACTTTTAAAGCAAATCCCAAAGCAGATGTGGATCCAGGAAGGGACCTGGGTCTGGCTACCCAAGGGCAGTGTGTATGTGGCCATGGGCCTTCCTCCTCGTAGGCTCAGAGATCTTTGAATATCCTGGAAGAGGAAGGCACTGTGTAACCTCTCCCTCGTTTCCAACCTCTCACATCTCACTTACTCTAGACATTTAGGGTGTGATGAAATGCCCTCTGGATCTTTCCCTCTCAAGTAGCAATCTTGCTAGCTTAGATTACCCTAGACTTCCTGCTTTTAGATAGCCAAAATCAAGCAAGATCATTATCCCCATAAGAGTGGCTTTCCTTACAATTGTCTGTCTTTCCATAAAGAGCTCTGCTGAAAGGATACGTGGAACAGCGAGCTCCTGGACCTCGAGTTACAGTTGCCTGATCAAACAGTGTTTGACAGTCTTTTAGTAAGAATGCCAGAAACAGTTTTGCCATCTGATTTCCTTTTTCTCTCATAAATTCCTGTTTACAAAAAATATCATTAGCCTGTGGGCCAATTACTTTTGACCGGGTAATAAGCCAATCTGATACACTGCTTAAAATAGACAAAAGAATCTTATGGTGCCATTTTCTCAGTAAACAATTTAATAAAAAACTATACAGAAGAAAATTCTTACAACAACCATCTATTAAGAACGTTACAGGGATCTTGGGGTTGTGTCCTCGACCAGCAAAAGAAATGACCTAGGATTAAAGTGTCTGCTCCTGAATCTGACCTTATGCTGTGTGCTCCTGGAATATCCAATGATCTCTGGAGACAGGGCTCCTGCAGTGTATGCAGTGGCCCATAAGTGTAAGGAGGAGGGAGTTAGTGTGTCATATACACAGATTTATTTTAGGACACCGTTACCCTGAGTTGTACAGATGTGGTATTGTGCAGTACAAAGATTTCAATTCACTGAATTCAGAGGCTTTGGGGCATTCATCTTTTAAGAGCCTCCTTTGGTGGCATTACATATTTACTGTAGACTTCTGACACTTTGGGCTACAGATTGCTATAGACAGATCTATTCTCTTAGTGCCTTCGGGCTTTAAGCAAAAGCTGCTAGGAAAAAAGGAAACTTTCCACTAAATATAGAACCACACTCACCGTTTCAAATTCTTTTCACGCGTACCGATTTTCAGCTTTTTGCTAGCTGATTTAATCGCATTCACAAGCTGTCCCCCCTCTTCCCTCCTCACTAACGTAAAGTACAACACCTGGGTTCTTTCTCTTGCATGCACTCTTTTTTTTTGATGAGGGATGACCAGAAAGGAAACTTCAAAAAGCGTATTGTTCAGTCTTTTCCTCCTCACTAAAGTAAAATACAACACCTGGGTTCTTTCTTTTGCATGAAGGATGACCAGAAAAGAAACTTCAAAAAGCGTATTGTTCAGTCTTTATTTTCAGATTGTCAAGACACACAATCCAATTGATAGAGCTGGGTCAGGTTATAAGAGTCCTTCTGCCTCTCTTTTGTTTAAGTAGCAAATAGCTAAGGTGCTGCAAAGGGATACGCAAGGACTGCAACTGTTCTTGGGGCTTTAAAAGAACTGAAAACATCTTCCTTGGGTTTTTTTTTGGTTTGGTTTGTTCTTTTTTTCCTACTATAAATTGCTCCTCGGCAGGTCTTTACTTAATTCTGAGCAAGTCCTAGGTGTGGGGGAACAGCACCTGGGTCTGACCCAGAGATGCTTGGATTCAGTGTCCAGCTCTTCCTTCACAATAGACATATATGGTACTGTTTTTTACTAAGAGCCAGATTTCTTTGATGTTACTGGTGACTGCTAGGGTCCCTGCCATCAGTATATTAATTTAGTTTAATATTAGCTTCTGAATGGTAGACCACCACTTTCAGGAATAAATGAGGGATGACCATCAACCATGTCTGTTTCTGAAACTGAAGCCCAGTGGCTCTGAGCTGCCCAGTTCCCTTCTGTGGTGTTTATGCCTGGTCCTCTGATGGGGTGTTGCTGGTAAGTGGAAGAGTGTGGATGAATCCAAGAGCTGTGTTTGCAGGGAGGAGAGGACTGGATACTTTAGATGTGTTTCTGAATTCAAGGAATTAATATTTACAGAATTTGGCTGGGGTAACTACATTAGCTAAGAAATGTTAAAAAAATTAAAAAAATCAACTTGCTGATGCCAGCAAAACTCCCAGCATGGATGGTGCTACACTGGCAACAGACCACGTTTGTCAGCTCAGCTCGTGGCACTTGGGGGCATTGCATAATGAAGCTGGCAACAGCCATGCACTGAGTCTGTGTGAGGGGAGCCTGATGGTGTAGTTATGCCAGAGAAGATCTGTTGTACACCAGCCATTATCTACTTCCCAGGGCTGTTCTGATCTTCGAGCATTTACTACTATTTACAGCCGTGCAGCGTGTTCCTCATGAGTGGATTATCCAGCTTTAGCACAGCATGCTCTGAGGCCATGGAGAATTTGGCCTCTGGTTTCCTCTGCAGCTGCTGGAGCAGCACAAGGCAAGAAGCTCATTATGAATTTCACCCTCTGCAAATCCACGTCCACCCACAGGAGTGGATCCTCTCCAAAGCAGCACGGTCAGGGCAGAGGGCATGAGCACACTGCCCCATAACTTGGCATTTCTAGGCTGTGATTCATTGGAGCTGGAACCACTTAAGACTAAATTAAAAGAGCCAAGGCAATTTTGGGTTCCTGGCTGACCTTAACGTTGGGGAGTATGTGGAGGCAGCATTCCTGTTAGTAGCCAGCACTGCTTGCAGGGTCTTGGAAAGGTCTCCTTTGTGTTCCCAATGAGCTTCAGTCCTTCTATCCAAGCTGCAGGAAGCAGAGTAGCAAACGTTAGTCGGTCCTCCTTGAGGAGGCCCTAGAAGAGACCTTCTCCCACTGCAGTTCCTGCTAGTTCTCTCCAAACTCTCCTGCAAATCCCTGCTCAGTATCAGTGTCTAATAACTGGTGGTGACTGCTCACATTTATGGTTCATTTTGCAGTTAGTTGACAAAACTTTTAGCAGTTGCAGGGAGTCACCCATGGGAACATCTTGCCATTTTTGCCCAGTAATTAATTGCTTAGGCAATTAAATGTCCCAGCAGTTCCTCAGTAAGGACTCTTAGTGCAGGAATACTGATAATTAACATGCAACCTGTGACAATCCCACCTTCATTCTGAGCCACGTTAAGGACAGGAATAACGATTCAGCAGTTCCATAATTACACTTTTCACATGCAACTACACTCTCACTACGTGCAATCTTCTATGCAAATGAATAGCATCACGCCTGGAAACATAAATAACCACAGCTCTTCAACATCAATAGTATTGTCTGAAACTTTGTCACCCTTATCAGATGTGTAACAACTGTGGTTTGAGTGAAAGCTTCTGGAGTTTTTCCAGGCAGAGCTCAGCAGCCACTTCATTCCCACCAGCCCAGGTTACTCCAAGCCCCCTCCAACCTGCCCTTCAACCCCTCCAGGGATGGGGCAGCCACAGCTTCTCTGGCCAACCTGGGCCAGGCTCTCACCACCCTCACAACAAAGAAGTTCTTCCCCACAGCTCAGCTCCATCTCCCCTCTTTCAGTTTAAAACCTTTCCCCCTTGTCTTGCCAGGATACGCTCTTGTAAGAAGTCCCCCTCCAGCTTTCCTGGAGCCCCTTGAGGGACTGGAAGGGGCTCCAAGGTCTCCCCGGAGCCTTCTCTTCTCCAGGCTGAACCCCCCAACTCTCTCAGCCCCCCCTCCCAGCAGAGGGGCTCCAGCCCTCCCAGCATCTCCGGGGCCTCCTCTGGCCCCGCTCCAACAGCTCCATGTCCTTCTGCTGGTGGTGGCCCCAGAGCTGGAGGCAGCACTGGGGGGGTCTCCCCAGAGCGGAGCAGAGGGGCAGAATCCCCCCCTGGCCCTGCTGGTTGGATGTAGCCCAGGGTGCGGGGGGTTTCTGGGCTCCACTGGGCTCCACGCACACTGAGGGGCACGTGGAGCTTCTGACCCACCGACACCCCCGAGGTCTTCTCCTCAGGGGCTGCACTTCCCTCAGTGAGCTGCCACCCATTTAAAACTAGAGAAGGAGCTGGCAGGGGACAGCCTTCTCCTCAGGGGCTGCACGCCCCTCAGTGAGCTGCCACCCGTTTAAAACTAGAGAAGGAGCTGGCAGGGGACAACCTCCAAGTAACCATGAGCTACCTACCTATCCCTACCTGCTGCCGTGCGCCTCGCAGCGCGGCCCGGCCCCGCAGGACCCTGAGGCGAACGGAGCGCGGAGCCCGGGGCCGGCGCATGCGCTGAGGGAGGAGGAGCAGGGCCCCGCCGCCTCGACAGCAGCCGCCGGTCCCTGTTGTTGGAGCTCTCCCGGTCCCGCTCCCGCCGCTCCGGGCCGCGGCAGCCCCTGAGGGGAGAGGTCTGGTTCCGGGGCTAGCCGCTTTGGGGGAGACTGGCCCCCTGCCCCCGGCCCTGCTGCCTCAGCCCCCGCGGGACTACGAGCTCCCCTCAGGGCTCTCCTCGGCGCCCGCCATGTTGGTGCCCGCCCGGCCCTCGTGGAGAACGTGTGAATTTCGCGTCGAACCGCCCCGACAGCAGCCGCCGGCCCCTGTTGTTGGAGCTCTCCGGGTCCCGCTCCGGGCCGCGGCGGCCTCTGAGGGGAGAGATCTGGTTCCGGGGCTAGCCGCTCCGGGGGAGACCGGCCCCCTGCCCCCGGCTCTGCTGCCTCAGGGCCCGCGGGACTACGAGCCCCCCTCAGGGCTCTCCTCGGCGCCCGCCATGTTGGTGCCCGCCCGGCCCTCGTGGAGAACGTGTGAATTTCACTCGTGTGAAACCTCTCCATTAGACTTAAATCTCTGGGCCTGCTTTTTTATTTTGTTGTTGTTGTTGTTGCTGAAAGTGCAACTCCAGATGGAGTTAGGCCTTAGAGTTGTAAAACACCTCAAAGACCAGCAAATGCTTTCTCAGCCAACTCTGAAACACCTCCAGATGGGAAGATCCCCTCAGCTTTCCCCGACTCCTGTGAGGTGAGGGTTTTTCAGCTAATTGACACAACCAGAAGGACGTCTGCCTTTGCTCAGCATCACCTGCCTGCTGCTAAATGATGTTTCTGGAAAAATATGATTCCCTTTCCCCTTCTAGGGTCACAATGGAGAGGCAGTTCACAAAACTTATTGCAAATGCCTGATGTTCTGAGCTGCTGGAAACCCCCAGCAAATGTTTGAGAACTCAAGTAAAGAAAGCCTGCAGCTCTGCAGAGAAGTGGCTGGCAAATTGCAGATGAAGGGGCCACCCAGGAAGGAGATACCAGTGTTTGAAATACACTGGCACCATGTCTTTCACTACAGTTCAGAGCTAATGAAAAGTTGTGGTGATCTTTGGTTTAGACTTAGGTTCTAATATGCTTGATTTATCACTCGTGGCATGGTGGCCAGAAACTGTAGGGAGCCTGAGAGAAGATGTGTTTAGATCAGAGAATGTTCAAAGATCTAAACATATTGGTTGCTCTGTTCAAAGTGAGCTGTGCAATCGTGCTGGAAACTTGGTGTTGCAAAAATGTATGGGGAGAATTTTAAGGTAAAAGCCTCCAGGATTGGGACCAGCCAGCTATAGCAAGAAGGAGCAAACACCAGGCTAGAGCTTTGATAATGCACCGCTTCCAGAATGTGAACACATAGAAGACACCAGAAAAAGTCATTGCCTACCATAACTGGTACAAAATTAGAGGGAACAAATGGAAAGCTTGCTTGGATATCCCCGCTGCAGTCTGTGTTGGAGATGTGCCCTGGGTACACAGAGCTCTGCAGAAAAACAGGCTTCCTCCCACATGGAGTTGTTTGCAGGCTCAAGGCTGAAGTAACTCACTTGGAGCACAGGGACTGCGTTCTTTGTTCTGTCTCTTCCAAGTATCAGGGTTTTTGGATTCTCTTGCCTGAAGAACTGTACCAGTTTAACAAGGCAAATTGTATTATGGACATTTTCCACAACATTTTCTAAAACCCATGTCTCAAATTTCGTTAAGATAATCTCCTGTATATTTAAAGTGCTTAGCAATGATTTAAGAGGGCAGCAATTACTTGACACATCTCTCTGAAGGCTAAACAGCGCAGTATGCTGGTGTTTTAAGTCCGATCCAGAGAGCATCATTTCATGTAAAAAGCAGGAAACCTAGTTTTGAAGGCTACCAGCTGCTGAAGGCGCCCGAGGACCAGTTAAAGCTGCAGGCTGTAACGTATATTCATCCACCCACTGGCTATTCGTGCAAGGGCTTGAAGTTGATAGAGGAGGATGGCTGCATCACTGGTGAGTACTCAGCCTGTGGAGTGAGTGAAAAGGTGGAAGAGGAGGGAGGGAGGGAACGGTCCTGGGTATGGAGCTCTTCTGGTGTAAACCATTTTCCTGTGTATGGTTTGTAAACACTGGTGTTGGGGGATTGTACTTTCCAATTTATGCCTCCGTCTAGGCTATTGCTTTGGAGATTTAGTTTGGGGCTTGAGAAGTTGTTGTTCAAAGAGGCAATTACGTTAAATCTTTATGAGCGTTCTCCAAACAGCACAGCTGCTTTGGCAAATCAGTTCAGACAATGGAAGTCCATTTGAAGTCTGACAACTTCATTTTTTCCCTGTAACCATAAATACTGGTAGAAAGTACCAGATGGGCAAGCTGGATAGCTAAGGGGTAGGAAGGAGGTTTGTTGGAAGGAGAACAGTGTCTTGAGATTGAAGCACTAATGGGCTTGGTAATTTGGTTGCAGTGTATGTCTGAAAAGTTTCTGTGTGACTTTTGATAAACGACTTAGGATTCCAAGCGCCTGAGGTCTCTGCTGAATTAGTTATATCCAAAGAGCTGAAATAGTGTATCCCCTCTTCCTATACAGGCAGTGGAGAGAGTGGGTTGTTTCCAACATGTGATCTAAAAAGTGTGTATTCTGGAAAGGTTCTAATCTCTCCTGATGTGGCCAAAAGCAATATGTTATTGTCGTAAGCATCAAATTCTGTTGCTAGTGGTAGATCAAGAATCCAGCCAGGGCTCTCTTAGAAACATACAAGGGTGCTTTTTTCTTTGAATTTGCAGATAAGGAAAAAATGAAGTAAGATGTAGCGGGGCTGATTTAATCAGCCTAGTGAATGACGTACTCTGAGGGTAGAAATTTTATCTAGGAAGGAGATAGCCTGATGTTCACCTGTGAATTTAGAACTTCCATGAAAACAGCATCCCAACTGCCTCAACTGGTTTGATGCACTGGTTTGACGTTTATTTGGAAAGCACCACTATTACTGGCATGGTTTGCAGCTTGAGATAATCTTTCTTCCTACAGTCACGCTCTGGTTATAGAGAAATTCCTCATACGCTCATGGAGCTCACGCTCTGCAGATGGCTGTGACAAGCCCTGCTAACCTCACTGACCACCACTTTCTGCTTTTACATACTTCTTTCCCAGCAGCTCGCATTTCAGAGCTCTCAAGTTTACCAGGTTTTATTTGACACTTGGATAAAACTGTAATAAAAACAAAATCCTCATTTTGGCATGTTTTCCTTGCTCCTGTGCATCACATAAGGTCGGGGCCAGCTCCTTGAATCTCCCAGTATAGTGCTTAGTCCCAGAACAAGCTAATCTCTCTTTAACACACATTTTGGAACCCTGCATAGTAAGCCAGTGGTGGAACTAATCCTTCCAAAGACTTGCTGCTTGGAAAAAGGGGAAGCTGCAGGGAGCACAGAGTAATTGAAATAAACAGTGTCTTGAATGGATCCCTCCTCACCAGGCTTTGTACTGGACTTGGAATGATAATGGAGGCATGAGGTAATTCTTGCTAATAGAAGGAGAAATATTTTAGGTGGAGATTAAATCTCTCCCACCCCTCCCAAAATGCCATTTTGAGGGCTGGAACAGCATACACAGCCCCAGCTCCTGCCAGGGTTGGGAAACCCCTCTGCTCATTGGGAGTATTTCCAGTCTGCTTTGCACGTGGATCACTTCTGCTTTCTTTTCTTAACCTTAATTGTGTTCTAGGGTCATTACCATTCAGGGTCATATGGAGCATAGCCAGCAAGTTCTTTCCTCAAACTGGCTGCTCTAATTATTTCACTAATTATTAGTTACTCATCAGCAGTCTGTTGCTTCTCTCTAATTTCATTGAAGGCTTGTTTACATGTGTAAGGTATATCACTTTGGCAGTAGCAGCAAAAGGGTGGAATTTGTCTTTCTGAGGCTGGGAATACCTGGGTGAATTATCTAGGGTATTTTCCAGAGCTAATTTGGACACGTAGACACTAAGAACTGAGCTTATATTTGTTATCTACCTTAGAATGAGACCAGTTGGGTCAGGAAATGCTGCACTCTGCTGTGGATGGCTATATTATGGGCATCTAACCTTAATGGAGAGAAATTCCAGCCTCAGCATGAAGACGACTGTGTTGGTAGAAAAGCCTTTTAAGTTGGAGGAGCTGCTGGGTTGTAGGAAATATGCCCTTTCTATTGAGATAATTCTCAAGAAACTGAGGTGGTGGCTCCCATGCCAAAGATGGGGAAGATTTTCCTAGGGAAATCTTTGCTCTTCTGAGTGTAGTTAGGGTACCAAAAGAAATTCAGTTTCATAGGTCTGAAATAAGGCCTGGATTCTGCCTAATCCTTCTAAATCAACTCCTTGGCTCAGATGGGATCTCTGGATATTTATGTGTGATCTATGAGAATTCCAGTGGAAGCCATGAAGCCCTGTTCTTGGTGCCAGAGCCTGGAAGTTCAGCAGCCTCCATAGGCATCCCAGGCACCACAAGAGGAGGACAGAGACCCACTGATATGAGGCAGATGATCACAAAAGTCCCAGGGGAGTGGCAAACTTGAGCTGTCACCCCATTGTGTTCCCCTCCAAAGCCATCTGTGTTTGTAACCCTTTTAAGGACATGCACTGCAATGAAACCATATGTGTTTTCATTTGGTAAGACAGCTTGTGGGGAAAATAGACGGGTTGTTAACAAGACAGGCAGATGGCAAATTTGCTGCAATATCATGATTACTGTACTTCAAAGAGATAATCAATAATCAGGCAATTAGGTTCTTGTTAAATCAGAAGCAGACTCTGAGAAATTTAGGAGGATGCATTTTCAAAGCATCCTTCTGAGATTCGGGGATGGAGCTTCCGTGCAGCAAAAGAAATTTCTGCACAAACCTCCTACAGATCACTTAATACATACCTCTTAATCACAACTAATTCTTCACAGAAGCAGCTGATGGGCAATATCTTAACATCTTACAAATGATAACTTTATTACGTTTCAAAGTGAATGTCTCGGCTTCCTCTATGGTTTCTTTTCTCTTATTTTCTTCCCTTTTTTTTGCATGACTCCTTATTTTGTGTTTTTAATGTTTAGAGTTCTTTTGGAGAATTTTGACCAAGATCTGAAATAAATTAAAATTTCTGACTTTAAGAAATAATTTAAAAAGAAGAGATAAAGCTTGGCTGAAAAGAGATAATCCTATTCTTGATCATAAAGCATGCCTTTCTGATAGGTTTTGTATGTGAATTTCAAAGAGCGTAGAAAAAGAGAACATTACTGGATGTGGCTGGTAATGTTTTGGTGTGCCAACTTCCACTTTAATGAACAGTTGGGGGGGGTCAGCCTGGAGAAGAGAAGGCTCCAGGGAGACCTTGGAGCCCCTTCCAGTCCCTCAAGGGGCTCCAGGAAAGCTGGGGAGGGACTCTGGATGAGGGAGGGGAGCCCTAGGAGGAGGGGGAAGGGTTTGACCCTGAAAGAGGGGAGATTGAGATGAGATGTGGGGAAGAACTTGTTTGGTGTGAGGGTGGTGAGAGCCTGGCCCAGGTTGGCCAGAGAAGCTGTGGCTGCCCCATCCCTGGAGGGGTTCAAGGGCAGGTTGGAGGGGGCTTGGAGCAACCTGGTGTGGTGGGAGGTGTCCCTGCCCAGGGCAGGGGGTTGGAGTGAGATGATCTTTATGTCCCTTCCAACCTGAACCATTCAGTGATTCAATGATTCTGAGATCAGACTAAGCTTTATGCAATCTAGTGGGATTGTTATTTTGTTTTACTGGTGCTTTGTAATTAAGGAGAGAGAATGGTAACTACATTCTGGGATGTTATATGATAGAGAAACTTGGTTTTAGAGCACTGTCTTTATTGCTTCTGGTGTAATTGGATATGGGGAATTATTTGCTGTGTGTATTATCTTTCCCGAGAAACAAAGATGGGGATTGGGCTTTTCCTCCCATTGCAGGGAGAAACAGCAAGTTGGTGACTTTAAGAACAAACCTATTTGTGCCACCTTCCTTCCTGACTTGACTTCTTCCCAAGAAAAGGGTGATTTGTATTTACTGATCCCTCCAAATAACTTTAGCCCTTTCTAGTGAATTCTATTAAAACTGCAGCTTAGTCAAAGCTCAGTTATCTGGTGTTTGCAGCTTCTGTTGTTTGTGTAGTCGTTGTGGGATTTTGGGGTAATGGTAAAAACCTTAGGTGGAATCAGAGGAATATGGAAACTTCCTTTCTTGACACAAACCCAGATTGTCCTCACTGGGGACAGCACTGCTTAGCCTGTTAATGGGTATCACAGCTAATTAAGCTGTTCCCTAGGACTGGATTTGTCCCACTGCTTTCCAGCTGGATGAGGAGTGCGGGTTCCTTAACAGCCTAGATGCAGAAGGAGCAACCTTAGGACGTGAGAGTATCACTGTGCTGGTAGGGAACCTTGAAACCAAAAGTGACAAAAAGTCTTAGAGGTGTTTAGTGATGCAAGCACAAACTGGACAGCGTGGCCTGGGCTGGATTGAGCCCTCTGTTCACCAGCTAGAGCTGTGGAGAATTAAAAAAAAAGTGTATATTTGGGTGTAGAGGACTCTGCAGTGCCTGGCATTTTGTCATTGTAGTCATTCCTGGCTTAGCATCATGGAATGGGGCTACCTGATGTTAGCAAAGAGTCCATTGCCTTGTTACTTCAAGAAAATTACTTGTAAGGATACCTCATGTGAATATTTGCAGTAGAGAAATGTGATCGTTGGAAAGGGAGTGTTGATTACAAAGACAGTGTTCTAAATGTGTCCCAAAGTTAAACTCTGAGTCTCTTAAAGGGTGGGGGACACCACTCCCCTCCAAAAACCACCCCAAAACCCACAAAGCAACCCTCCAAAAAGAACATGTATTGCAAAATGAAATCTTAAAAGCCTTGGAAGTCAGGTCTCATTCTCAAACCAAGAAGGAAGAGGAGTCAGGGCTATAAGACTCAGATACTTAAATATTTGAAATTTAAGTGTATGTGGGGGTATAAAACTTTGATGAGGGACGTCTCAGCCTTCCAGGCAAACTTATAAGGAGACCAGGCACGTGGAAGTTAAATCAGGGAAATTTAGACTACAAGTAAAACATAAATGTTTAACAGAGAGTTTAATCAAGCTTCAGTACAATTCACTAAGGGTGGTGTTGGATTCTCAACCATGAGCAATTTTTAAGTAAAAAAAAAAGAAGAAATCATTTTTTTTTCCCCAGAAAGTTATTTTCTAGTTGAAATACAAAATAATTCAGGCAAAGCCAATGACTTGTGTTATGCAGAAAATCAGATCTCATGTTCATTGTGATCCCTTTTTGCCCTGAAGTCTATGACTTGCTTTGACAGAGCTTGAAATGTGTTTCCCTGCCAGCTGTTACCTATGAGATTTGTAGTTTGAATTGTTATTTCTCTCCTGTTGAGACTGGCTGGCTTTGGAGGGAAAGTGTGTTTTCTGTGGGCTTTCTTCCGAAAGCCCCTTTTGGAGTTTACCGTGCGGTCTGTGCATTTAGGGACTTCAGTCCAGCAAGAAGAAAATGTCCAATTTGGGAAAATTGAGGCACCTGGCTTTTGAACAGCCACCCGTAAGCAAGAGCTCTTGCAGGAAGATAATACAAATCACTGCAGGACTCATTCAGACCATAACACTGAAAGCAGACAAGCTTGAAATCTCCGCTTTAGTCTGTAGATATATGTGTACACACAAAACAGTGTTACACTGGAGTTCTGGGATCAAAACAAATCTTTGGTGTCTCAGTTTTTGACTGAGTAGATACCTTTTATTTTATTTTTTCTAGCTCTAAATGAACTCTTCTCACCTATGGCAACATTTTCAGCCAGAAACTCTGCCCTTTTGTCCTCATGATGATGTTGTGAGTGCTGTCAATCTGTATATTGTTGAATTCAACCAAAAATATTCCCAGAAACTCAGCAGAGAGAATCCATAAGTCTTTGGCTTGTTATGAGTCAGAGAAGCAGCTCGTTTAACTAGATTACCTCAGCATCGACGAGGGTTTTACTCTGTATCAACACATGTTCCAAAATAAGCAGGTTTTTTGTTAAACACTCTGTGCCATCTTGAACCTGCCATCGGTGGAGTTCAGCTTGCACTTACTTTTATGAAATGCCGAATACACCAGTCAGAAAAATACATTAGCCCTCTTGCTCCAATTATAGACACAGTAGGTGCATTATTGGCAAAGCAAATGAATGAACTTTGCATCCCCCAAAGAAGCCTCTCTTCTAGCGAGCGCTCCTCGTTGTTCCATATTCATCACGGATAATGTGCTGTCTCACCGTGAGATACATTTAAACAGACAACTCCTGACTCCACAGGCAGAGGATGTGTTGCTCTTCAGTCTTTAAAAAGCAATTCCGAGAGAGACTGGCTGCATCCCAGCCTTCCCGGGTTCTGTGTGCCCCGTCTCCGCTGCCGCAAAGCGCTATATCACAAACTGTGTGTAAAACTTCAGCCAGAAACTGCCAACTCAGGAATGTGAATCGCTTCAGGCAAAGATGCTGATTTTGCTGAGGGTGGTAAATGGCAATCTCTTTTCATTACTGTAAACTTACCCTTTTATGGGACAGCTTTTTGCTTTTCCCTTGAAATATGTTTGGAGGGGAGGAGTGCGTGTGCACTTGTAAACTGAAGTACAGAACAGTAAAATCAGTAATCCAAATGTTTTGATACTTCAACTTGCATTTTCATTGCAAAACTTTTGACTTTAATCTTTCTAAATCCTTACTTAAAGGATGCTAAAGTAGAGGAAAAATTTGCAAGTTTGTAAAAGAACAAACCATACAAAACTTAAACTTTTCACTTGACCTATTTTTTTAATGTATTTTTTGAGGACTGAAAAGTTTTACTTTTTGTTTTATAAGGTAACAGTGCTTCTCCTTCCCTTCTCTTCTCCTTCTCTTCTCCTTCTCCTCTCCTTCTCCTCTCCTTCTCTTCTCTTCTCTTCTCTTCTCTTCTCTTCTCTTCTCTTCTCTTCTCTTCTCTTCTCTTCTCTTCTCTTCTCTTCTCTTCTCTTCTCTTCTTCCTTCTCCTTCTCCTTCTCCTTCTCCTTCTCCTTCTCCTTCTCCTTCTCCTTCTCCTTCTCCTTCTCCTTCTCCTTCTCCTTCTCCTTCTCCTTCTCCTTCTCCTTCTCCTTCTCCTTCTCCTTCTCCTTCTCCTTCTCCTTCTCCTTCTCCTTCTCCTTCTCCTTCTCCTTCTCCTTCTCCTTCTCCTTCTCCTTCTCCTTCTCCTTCTCCTTCTCCTTCTCCTTCTCCTTCTCCTTCTCCTTCTCCTTCTCCTTCTCCTTCTCTTCTCTCTCTGGCAGGGGAGTTTGACTGGATGATCTCTAGAGGTCCCTTCCAACTCTGACAGTTCTGTGATAATCCATGATACTCTGTGATGCAGGGCTTCCTTGCAAAGTGGGCCCGGGTTCTTCGACTACAGGAGGCAACATAAATGTGATCCATCTGTGATCTCTGCCTGTCTGAAAGAGCATTCTGTAGAGCCCTCCCAGGCACACTTCATGTCTCATCCTTCAGCAGTGTATCCCTGCTTCCAGGTGACATGTGTGCGTGACGATGTGCAGATATGACTGGTGTGCTTAGACACATAAGGGAAGCCTTGAGGGATTTAGCACCCTGAATATTCATCTTCTCCTCAGCAGGCCCAGCCTCCTGGTTTCCATAGTGACTCTGCACAAATGCAGGAGACCTGCAGGTTGCTCAGCTCTCTTTCATTCTTGTTAGGTTTGCCCAATCATCCTGGTTCTTCCCAGCCAGCTGTGATTTTCCAGAACAATCCTTTCCTTTCTCAGTGAGCACCAGAGCTGCACCTTGCTCTTCCCCAAATGTTTGACCCAGGAACTCCCCCGTACACCTGCCAATGTGGTCCTCAACCCTGAAAGAAGGCTCCTTCTATGCATACCTTATGCCCCATCCCTGGAGGGGTTCAAGGCCAGGTTGGACGAGGCTTGGAGCAATCTGGCCTAGCAGGAGGTGTCCCTGCCCAGGGCAGGGGGTTGGAACTTGATCTTTAAGGTCCCTTCCAACTCTAACCATTCTATGATTTCTATGGTACCTGGTTCTTCTCACCCTTGTGTGTATGCCAAGGTGCTACTGTCCCTTTTGGGGGACCAACAGTTCCCTTCCAGCACTCTCTCTTGCCTTTGCAAGTGCCTTTGTGATGGCTGCTCTCCCTGCTGCAAGTAATTAAGGCGTCTTCGTAAATGCCTCTATCTCCCATCAAAAATCCCTCCCTCCCTGAAAAAAATGTCCTTCTTTGTGGCCAGTCTGGGGGTCTGGCTATTAGGAGTTGGGGACACAGGATGTTGACAGAGATGTGCTTTTCAGGAAAGAACTTTTCTTCAGTGTGTGTGGGAAATAACAGAACAGGAGCTGCTGATTTAGTGTTCCCTCTGGTGAGAGTGCTGATGTTGGATCCCTGGTACCTGGTTCTTCTCACCCTTGTGTGTATGCCAAGGTGCTACTGTCCCTTTTGGGGGACCAACAGTTCCCTTCCAGCACTCTCTCTTGCCTTTGCAAGTGCTTTTGTGATGACTGCTCTCCCTGCTGCAAGTAATTAAGGCGTCTTCGTAAATGCCTCTATCTCCCATCAAAAATCCCTCCCTCCCTGAAAAAAATGTCCTTCTTTGTGGCCAGTCTGGGGGTCTGGCTATTAGGAGTTGGGGACACAGGATGTTGACAGAGATGTGCTTTTCAGGAAAGAACTTTTCTTCAGCGTGTGTGGGAAATAACTGCACAGGAGCTGCTGATTTAGTGTTCTCTCTGGTGAGAGTGCTGATGTTGGATCCCTGAAATGCAGAAAGTGATGGTGTTCGAGGAAAGCGTTAGAGAGAGCTGCAAAGGGACAGATGTGGAAGGGAGGCCTGGCTTAGTCTTCTCCCAGCAGAAGAGTTGCTGCATCAGTGCTTGCTGTGACAGGTTCAGGAACTGTAAGAATGGCCCTAGGTGAGCCTGTATTTATTTACAGAGCTTGCATTTCTTCAGATTCTTTGTAGGTTTTCTTGTAAAGCTCCTTATGTTCATTGGGCACAAATGAACCGAGCACATGGGCAGTTTCATTAATAGCAGAACAGGTATTGACTAATGAACTAGCACTGAATTAGAGGTGTTACACTGATGGTTACTGTCTCTGGGGGACATTCCTGTTTTAGATGTCGGCTTTAATTATCTCCTTGGTCTTTTGTTTCTGTCAGTGTCCTCTATAGTCAGTGGAGCCCAAGCTCCAGCAATCTTTGGAGGTATCCCACAAGTGAGGAAGAAATGTCAAGTCTCTGACCAGTTTCTCTGGAGCAGTTGTCCAGTTCAGGGCACAATGTCATTTTTCATGCAGCTATAGCTTGCTGAATGCATTGTCCCCAATGTAAAAGCCTAATTTGATTTGAATGAAAAATTAAAAAAGAAAATATTTAATAAATGTATATATTCATATAAGCACATTCTGACATCGTTTCCCTTTCCCAGCATTTATATTGTGCATTTTTCCTCTTTCTGTCATTTTTTTATTTCATTGTTTGTCAATAGTAGACCTTAACAGACGCTGCTCTTAATGAATATGCAATACAACTATTTAAAAATTGTATAATACTTCAGATAAGTGCAGCAGTTACTTAGCACTGATTGAAAATCTCATCTTTTCTACATCCAAATATCTCCTGCTTATACTGTAAAGTGTCAAACTGTTTGATTACACCAAGCTGCAGACATTTTCATCTAGAAAGAGATGAGACATTTCAATCAGTGCTGAATAGCAGCAGCACTTAATGATGTGAAAGAAAACCCCCTAAAAAACAGACTACATTAACTCTTATATGATGTCATATTATCTATGCCAGTGGGAGCAGCGTGTTTCATGAAATAATGGAAAAATAATAAAACTAATATAAACTGGAACATAATTCCTTTTCTGAAACCAGGGAATATTTTTAGAAAGCTGATATCTTGCCGAATTTCTGTTTAATGAAGTATTATAACTTGAAAATGAATTGTCAAATGTTAATTTCTGGTGAAATAGGAATTCTGAACTTCATAAGACTCTTTTCAGATTCTCTAGCCTAGTTTTCTAAGAAAATGAGGCTGATGTTTGGGCTGCCTTTGCACAGGTCTGTCTGCTTCTTTCCATTAGCTGGTTTTGAACCCATCAGTGGGTTCAGGTGAATTTGGTGAGGAAGTAGAGGTCTCGAAGACAATAAAGGTCCTATGAATTTTTTGAAAAAAAAGATGAAGGCAAGAGATCCTGTGTCTCCACTGAGGAGATGGCAATGACATGAATTCACTTATTAGTCATAAGAGGATTCTTAAGAGGAAAAAGGTTGCAAGAAAGTATGCTCTATGATTGCTGGAAAGCTCCACTTGTAGGATGCCCATCCATAGGGAATCAGGTTTACATTGTTCCTTTGCTTGTGAAATGGTTTTATACTGGAATTTAAATGTGGGGAAGGGATTTGACTCATTTCAGAAGGCAGCAGTTAGGCATCTACCTCAGAACGATGCTGGTTTTAGAATTAGTGGAAATAGGCAATTCCAAATCCAATAATTCTTCTAACCTTCTGTGGATGTATAATTGAGAAGGTGACAAAATTAAAATATAAATTTGCAGGTCTTGCAAAGGTCCTATGAAAGGTTTTAGTCCTCTGAAGTAATAAATGTTCAGGTGCTTCTAAATTAAGACATTCTCTTTGCTCCCAGTTTCATAGATCATAGAATGGAAAGGACCTTAAAAGATGATTTAGTTCCAACGCCCCTTGCTGGGGGCAGGGACACCTGGTGCCATCTTCTAGCACAACTGAGCAAAAATCATGTCGTTACAAAGTGAATCTGGAGATACAGTTATCAGACTTCTACAGATACCAGCACAACTTAGCAAAAATCATCTGTCGTTACAAAGCAAATCCGGAGATACAGTTATCAGACTTCTACAGATACAAATGACAAGAAGTTTAATGCCTTCTTTTTGGGTGAAAAACACAAAGCCTCACTCAGAGGATTCTGCTCATGGTAGTTGTTCTCTTGGTTTCGGTAGAACTGCTCATTCAGGGGAGACATTGCAGGTCCAGAGACAGCAAACCTTGCTTTTCTCAAGTTGCCTGGTAGAACCAGAGATGTTCTAAAAAGCGTGACAGAAATATTCCATTGAACTAATTTTCTGTAAGAGAAACACCAGCTCTGTTTCATGGCACGATGCTGACATTTGTCAACTTCTTTGGGAAATCATGAGAACATGTTTTGGCTTTATCATATAGTGTCTCCATTCTCTCTCCACCGAGCATAATCTGTAATATTAGCCCAGAACATCTCCTGCTCTGGGGTTGAAGTAAATCTGGAAAGCTTTACATTTCAGGATAGGAATCCCACTTTATCAAGAGGTTTGCTTTCCAAACCCCAGTTCTGCCATTCTGGCTGTGGGGTCTTGGGGAACAGATCCACCTTATGGACAGAGACACTCAGGAATGGATCACACAGAGTGATGCTACAGGTCTCCATCCACCACAAGTGGGAATGTCAAACCGTACGTAAGAGCATTGGATCAGCCTATAAACACAACAGCTACTCTTTAAATGATGGGTATGGTATATATTCCTCATTTGCAGTCCCTCCGGGGTGGAGACGTTAATGTGAATTACAACTAACCTTCAGGGGGAGGATCTGAATTCTTGAGGTGGCAGCAACGAGGCAGGTGGCTGTTCACTGAATTTCACTGAATTTCACTGAATTTCTAGAGTTGGAAGGGACCATAGAGATCATCTAGTCCAACTTAGGAATCCCTCTTTATCAAGAGGTTTACTTTCCAAACCCCAGTTCTGCCATTCTGGCTGTGGAGTCTCAGGGAACAGATCCACCTTATGGACAGAGACACTCAGGAATGGATCACACAGAGTGATGCTACAGATCTCCATCCACCACAAGTGTGAATGTCAAACCATAAGTAAGAGCATTGGATCAGCCTATAAACACAACAGCTACTCTTTAAATGATGGGTATGGTATATATTCCTCATTTGCAGTCCCTCCGGGGTGGAGACGTTAATGTGAATTACAACTAACCTTCAGGGGGAGGATCTGAATTCTTGAGGTGGCAGCAACGAGGCAGGTGGCTGTTCACTGAATTTCACTGAATTTCTAGAGTTGGAAGGGACCATAGAGATCATCTAGTCCAACTCCCCTGCTGAAGCAGGATTGCCCAGAGCTTGTCAGAGCATGTTACTCAGGAGCATCCAGGCGGGTTTTGAAAATCTCCAGAGAAGGGGACTCCACACCCTCCCTGGGCAGCCTGTTCCAGGGCTCTGTCACCCTCACCGTGAAGAAGTTTCTCCTCATATTTGAGTGGAACCTCTTCTGTTCCAACTTGTGCCCGTTGCCCCTCGTCCTCTCGGACAGGAGTAGCTGTGATTCCTCCTCGTGTCTGAGGACACAGAGGGTGTGCATGGGGACAGGGCACGCATGTGTGAAGCTGTTTTGCACTTTGCCATGTCGCTTCTCAAAAGTGACTTTCTGCATTCAACAACTGGAGGAACCTCTCCTGCCGCAGCAGGGCTTTGAGGGTCATCTCTTGTGAGTAGCTCTTGCGTCCGTGGAGCATGGGTGATGGTAATTCAAAGTGACAGGAGCGTCTTGTAGCCCACGGCGTTGTCAGCAAGCCAAACTGCTCCGAGATGACAACCCCGCTTCCTCAACAGACCCAGAGCTGTCACTCCCCATTTGGCTTGAACCGGTGAGGGCTCTGATGAACTGATTTTAGTGAGAACATGTAAACTGCAACCAGTGCAGAGGGCACAGTGGAAGTAAGGTTTGATTCGGAAAAGACTCTGGGGGTGTGAAGTGGGGGAGGGAGGCTTGTAGGCCAAAACCAGGGCAGAATGCTGGGTCAGGACATGGAGCTAACTCACTTGGAGCTGGGGATGATGGTTACAGTGTTGGGATGCTGACTGGAAGTTCTGCTGGTGGGAATACCAACCAATTGTTGCCTTTTGGTGGAAAAGAAGATGGGTAGGCACAGGTCATGGAAAAGGGAACCTGTGCCAAGTGCAAGGTTGTAGAAAAGGAACCTGTCTTGTGTCTTTGGGTTGTGAACTAGGGAAGATCCATCCCTGTGATGGGAAGTGTAGCCTTTATGTCTTGGTTGTATAATGGGCCCATGTGCTTTGATCGTGGACAAGGCTATTTCCATGGAACATCTCCACAAGGAAAAGGTTGAGTATAAAAACATGTTTATTCCCCTAAGCTTAGATCCTCCTCTGGGAACACCACCCAGGGATGTGAGCTTGTACCATAACTGGAGCAGTAACTACAGGGTTAAATGTCCAAACAGCTCTCAGCAGGTTAACAAGGAGGGAGAGATATCTTGGATGTGTACTTTTAATGCACAGACATCAACTGTTTGCTTGCTAGTGCCTGTTCATCACCTTCCTGACGCTTGAAACAATGGTGTTTGTATTGAGAATTTGAATAATAAATAGCTTTACTCTCATTTGGCATCCTCTAAGGTGGATTTTGAGTGACTAGCAACGCTTCAGTAGTCAGTGCAGCTCAGAGTAAAGATTGCGATAGAATTTAGTGAGTCACATTGAAGAGATCCCTGTTTGATGAATCCCACCTTACTGATCAAATTTGAATGTCAATAGTATTTGAACAAAGCAGGTTGAAGTTTCTTTCTTTCCATATTTTGAATTTCCTATATCCAGTATCCCATGAGGTGAAGTAATGTGTGGTAGGGAAAAGAGTGATGAAGAAAAAGAGCGTGTGAGGCTCCTGGCTATAAATTCTGCAGGGTCAACTTCTATATTTTTCAGATAGCTGGAAATTTTTTGTTTGGCTTGAGAGAATCATCTACTTTGTGTGCTTGTTCAGGTAGAGTGTCTGGCTCCTTGGGGATCACTCAATACATAGTTTAATGTGGACATTTCAAACAGAGAGAGAACCAGCTGCACAGACCTGTGTGTTGAGACAGGCTGCCCTCGTACGGCGTTCCTCAGAGAGGGGTCACACACACTACCTTAAACCAAAGAGAATGAAAACTCTTGTGGGTCTAACGATTGCCCAAGATGTCTAGGGAATTCATCTGGGTTGATCCTTGCAGGAATGTTAGCACTTTTACTTGTGGAGTTTACCTGCCTGACTGAGACCTCTGCTGAAACTTATTAATTAGTCCTTTGCAAAGCGCTTTGAGATTTTCAGATGAAAGGTATCGTGGAAGTCCAAAGGACGTAGAACATACATTCCCAGCTGAGAGCGACGTGAAGGGTTGGAGAATGTTGAAAGGAATCCTGCCAATTAATTTACACTTAAACAGAAGGTTTTGTTTTTCTGAAAATTAAAAAAAAAAAAGTCAAACTAAAATCAAAAAGTAAACATTGAAAGGTTTAAGACCCCCTGGATAAAATTATGCCTTTTTATTTGGTATTTGTTCAGTTTTGCTAATCAAAGCCTTAAGACTTGAAAATGTAGTGATTGTAAGATTTTTGAGAATAATGCGCATAAAATATGTAGAGACTCATTTGCTTCTGTGAACACCAGGCAGAATAGAGCTATTAAGAAACTGGGGATGCTGTGGTGAAACACACTATATATAGGGAATGAAAAGTGGTTTGTCTGCCTTCTCATCTGAGCTGGCTAAACTGCAAGATGCAACCAGGCAACTCAGAAAAACATCGTTAGACTTTTGAAGATGTGCTAGGGTGGTGGGGAAGGAGAAAGGAGTGACAGTAGAGGAAAGAGAAAGGATTAAAGTTTAAAAAAACCCCAAACACAGTCAACTCCCGAATGATAGGTAATTTTATGTGTGTCTTTTTAAATTGCAAAAAATAAGAAAGCTGAAATTAAAGACATCAGCCATGAAGAGTTGCTGCTGGCAGTTCTGAGGAGGGATCAGCATCTGCTGTGGAAGTTACATCATCATTTCTTTTTTTTTTTTTAAGATTGGGTTTGCGGTTTTCCTTTAACATGACAGCTTTGAGATTGTGAGGAGACTCTGAAGTGCCAGCCTGATATTAGATGGAGCCTGTGGTGCCCCAGCATGTGGGTGCTGAAGGGGACTTTTCCTGCCTACGTGTGTTTCAGCAGCTGCTGGGCACCAGTTGTGACAGAACTGCACTGGCCAGTCCAGCCCTTGGGAGAAGGAGTTGCTGGTGGCCTCAAGTGCAAAGAATTGAGGAGCAGGGTGCTGGGCAGACACAGCTGGCAGGAAAGCAGAGATGAGAGACACCTTGAGCAATCCAGGTGGAGAAGGAACAAAGGGCATAGTCCATAACCACTTAAACGTGTGAATTTGGACTGTGCAATTAAACATGGCTTAAAACTGGGAGAGAGTAGATTTAGACTAGTTATCAGGGAAAAATTACTACAAGAGTGGTGAGGCACTGGAACAGGTTGGCCAGAGAAGCTGTGGCTGCCCCATTCCTGGAGGGGTTCAAGGCCAGACTGGATGGGGCTTGGAGCAACGTGGTGTGGTGGGAGGTGTCCCTGCCCAGGGCAGGGGGGTTGGAACTAGATGATCTTTAGGTCCATTCCAACCCAAAACATTCTATGATTTTATGATTGACGCTCATACCAGGCCCTGTTTCATGTTCAAAGTTGTTATTTGCTGGTTGCTCTAAAGTCTTTTTATTTGGAATGGGCGGCCCAGGGAGGTGGTTGAGGCCCCATCCCTGGAGGTGTTCAAAAGACGGGTTGATGTAGTGCTGGGAGGTCTGGTTTAGTGATGATGCTCCTTGTTTGTTGTGCGGGTGTCTATTTTTGTCAGTGAGGTTGACGGTTGGACAAGATGATCTTTAAGGTCCCTTCCAACCTAGAAGATTCTGTGATTCTGTGATATGGACCAAGCTTGGTGTAATTACTGAAAGAATTGCTATCAGTCTTCACCAAATGTCCCAAGAGACAGGAGGACAGTTTGTGCTCAGATCAAAGCACCTCTTTCTACAACACGTGAACTTTGCCGTCCTTCACTATCCACAGAGATCTGTTGTTTTCTGTTCTTGCAGAGCAAAATCCACAAAGTCTACCAGTATAATACAAGGATGTATGTGGGGGAAGGAGGGCAGGATATATTAATTTATTTTTTGACTGTTTCTCTTTGAAAACAAAAAATCTCATCTGAAGGATGTGAAGCCTCTGGCTACTGAGACCTCTTGGTTCCATGTAGAGTGTCCCTTTGTTTGGATGCTGACGGGCTTAAGAAAATTAATTCTATTTTTCAGTAAATATTCACCCCAGGAATAAGCATGTGACTCTTTCCAAAGTTTTTGTACCCGCTTGTTCTGCCCGTCTCCTAATACTGAATGATTTGTGGATGGTCTCAAATATTATTTGGTGTTTTTCATGACAGAAAAAGTAGATGGTCCCAGGGCAGTGATTTCTCATGGAATTTTTTTGTTGAATGACTCTCTGGAAGCCCTTCTGGCTTCAATAAGTCTCTTATTTCTAAGAAAACCACAGCACAGAAAAGGAGTTTATTGTTTCTTTATGTATTAACTTGTCCTTGGAAGATTTTTAGAACAGCATCGACCTTCGCCTGCTGCTGTCTTCGGGGCTGTTGTTATCAGCTGGAAACCATGAGGAGCAAGGGCTGAGAGAATGGGGAAGGCTGGAAACTAGGCAAGTACACTGTACAGATAGAGCAGCAAACAGATGGGATGAGCAATTTCAAAGAAAGCAATGCCCAGCCCATCTCATTGCCCAGAATTAAACAAGGGAAGTGCCCTGTTTTCTCTGTGACTCAGAGTTGCAGAAAATCTTGTCTGGAAACTCTCTAAGTCCTTTTATCCTGAATTCAGATATTCAGACTTTCCCATGAGCTCATAATCACAGCAGAAGGCTTTAGTCTGATAATGAAATTTTTATCTGAGAAATTGCTGCCCCTGGCTCCTCTCTGCCCAGTGGCCAAATGAAAAATCTGAGTTACATTCTGCTTCCAGGTACATCTCACTGAACTACCTCTCTCCTCTGCCAGGTCAGCTCCTGCATCCGTGGTACAGATGATGTTATGCTCAGTGACATTTTCCACCTGGTTTCCCAAGGAAGTCTTAAAAGTATCTATCCATCAGCTCTGACCTCAAGTCTGACAGTGATCAGGTATTTTTAAAAAAAAACCACAAGCTGATGTACTTGCTCCGAGGCTTTCTTGAAATCTGGGAAGAGAGGGAAGGAAAGAGCAAACATCTCTGCCTCTACAAGAGCAGAGGGTTGCTCCCAGAAGAGATTCGAGTGACCTGGCAGTGTGTATCCAGAGAATGGTTGCTTCTGTTGCACTGTAGGAGGGGAGCAAGAGTTCCCCAAACGAGGGCCTGATTTTGATGTGTATTTTAGACAATCTCTGACCCTGTGGGTTGCAAGTACTGTGTTCAGGTGTGGCTTTCAAAGCAGGGTGGCCATGCGGAACAGTACATTTGGCTTTATACAGCTGTTACTGCAGCTTCTCTGGGCTTTCTCAGTCAGGTACAAAGTCTAAAAAAAAATCCTGACAAGTGTCTGTCCTCATTTCCCACTTGCTACCAGGTGGAAGGGGGTTTAGCTGCAGTTGTAGCTCTTTTCTTCCTGACAAGTGTCTGTCCCCGTTTCCTACATGCTACCTGGTGGGAGGGGGTTTAGCTGCAGTTGTAGCTCTTTTCCTGGTGTGGTAGTGATGCCAACAGCCTCAGTGACCCCCGTGCCACTCTTCGAGGCATGAACTAGTTTTAGACTTGTATCACCTTCATCTTTTCAACAAATGCTTCTGGCTTACACTGAGGAAAATGAAGACAGAACTGGGACTTGCTACATATGGCAGGAATGATGATGTTCTAACTGTATGAACCAGCCTCAGTGACCCCCGTGCTGCGCTTCGATGCATGGACTAGTTTTAGACTTGTATCACCTTCATCTTTTCACCAAACGCTTCTGGCTTACGCTGAGGAAAATGAAGACAGAACTGGGACTTGCTACATATGGCAGGAATGATGATGTTCTAACTGTATGAAAAGTGTTTCATTTCAAATGAGTCTCTGTTAGCCACCACCCCTCTCACTTCTTTTAGTAGTACACTCATAGACATAAAGGATGTGAGACTGCTGCACCTTTCTCCTTCCCTGCACCCTACTAGGTTGGTTTTTTCCCAAAAAATTGAGTTGTGGGCCCACTGAGGCAGGAATAAAGCACCTGAGGTGGTTGTAGATTCCCTGTCAGCTCTAGTAATAATCATTAATCATAAGTAGCTTTGTGATTTCCCAGCCCTTCAGTAGAAATACAATATACAACCTGTGTGAGATGTACACTCACAAAGGTCCCAGAAACCTTCTAAGGTCCTCAGTCATTTTTATATGTTCCACCTTAGTGCTGGGAAAAAACCTTCTGAAGCTTGTAATGCCTTTCCCTGTCCTGCACACAAGCTTTCATTCTTTAAGGACTTTCTCCATCACAACACCCTTTTTAGGGGAACTCTGCTCTTGACTGGCTCTTCCCTCTGGAGGCAGGGACGGTCCCAGTGTAGGGTTCTTCTAAGCAACCACCTTTTGACATTAGGGGTGGTTTCATCCTCCTCAGCCTCCTGAAAATACTCTGTCCTGGAGACCCAGCTCCTGCCTTTTGTATGCAGCCTTCTGGTACTTGTGAACTCTCCTCCTTTGCTGTTGGATTGTCTCCATATAGCTCTGTCCTAGCCTTTCTGTAGGTTCCTAGATGGCACGGCAGACCCAAGTGGTCCTGTGGGCTAGTGAACTCCTAAAAGGTTCCGAAACGGCTGTTCAGCAGATGGGACAGCAAATGTCATGTATGGGAGGCACAACCAGATGTCAAGTGGCCTCTTAAACCATTTAGCAAACTCCGTAGTGAACTCCTAAAGGTCCCGAAACGGCTGTTCAGCAGATGGAGCAGCAAATGTCATGTATGGGAGGCACAACCAGATGTCAAGTGGCCTCTTAAACCATTTAGCAAACTCCTCCCAGACTCCATTTGCAGGTGAAGCAATCATGGTTACAGAGCAAGTGAAGGAGATCCGTGGAGTGGGTTAATATTCTAAAGGTTGTGCAAATTTATATAGATAACTGTGCTTTGGCCAACGTGTCTCACCCCCCCTGAACTCTGGGGAGTCCTGGGTTATTTTATTTGCGTGACCAGCACTGCTGCATCAGAGAGAGAATGTCACCCAAGGGCTATGTGAGTAGATGTGTTAAAGCAGGATTTGCTAACACAATTTTGATTGACTTTATGGCCTGGAGAAGTGCTTTATAGAATATTAATAGTTTTCTCTTTTTTTTTTTTTGGTGGACTTAGTTTTATTCTCTCCAGCACATCCCAAATATTTTCCCACAGGCTTCATTTGAGACGTTTGTGATCCAAAAGCAGAAGTCAAAGACATTTCTGTAAATATTTTTGTATTTTGGCTTTTTTAATGAAGCAATTTTTCTGATTTACTCATTTCAGTTGTGAGTCTGAACCGTTTACCTGGGATTTGTGTTAAAAGAGGTGACTTCATTATGGTGTGAAAGTACCTTCTCAGGCACTTCCACTTAATCATCAATATTTTCAATTAGAATTATGGCTGTCTTATTCAGTATCTTCTTGCCTGTCTAATATGGCTGAGGATTTGAGGAAGCAGTGCTGTGTGGTAGTGATAATGAGAGCTAGAAACCCTGCCAGAACCATAGGATGAATCTCGGTCCAGCAGCTTCTGTAACCTCCTACCTTTGCATTTATTATTTTCACATTCTGTCTCTCCTCTGTTGTGATAGACAGATTAATAAACATAACCTGATTAGCTGTGGCAGAGTTTGCGCGGGTTTAATACCAGAGTTCATCCAGGTGCTGCCACAGGCCATAACAAATGAAAACAAAGCAGCCCTTGCTTTTCCATCTCGTCTGAGCTACAGCATCTGCAATGGCACAGCACCTTCTAGCTCCAGGTCAGAGCATTGATCCAGCTTCGATTCAGATCAAAGAACATCTATTTCACAGAATCACAGAATGATTTGGGGTTGGAAGGGACCTCTGGAGATCAGTTAGACCAACCCAGAGCAGGTTGCGCAGGAATGTGTCCGGGGGGGGGTTGAATGTCTCCAGAGAAGGAGACTCCACCACCTCCCTGGGCAGCCTCTGCCAGGGCTCTGCCACCCTCACAGGAAAGAAGTTCCTCCTCATTTTTAGATGTAACTTATTATGTTCAAGTTTGTGCCTGTTTCCTCTTGTCCTGTCCCTGGGCACCACTGAAAAAAGACCAGCCCCATCCTCCTGACACCCACCCTTGAAGTATTTATAGGCGTTGATTAGATCTCCCCTCAGTCTTCTTGTCTCCAGACTGAAAAGCCCCAAGTCCCTCAGCCTTTCCTTGTAAGAGAGCTGTTCTAGTCCCCTCATCGTCTTTGTAGCCTCTGCTGTCCCCTCTCCAGCAGCTCCACACTTTGGTAAGCACATTCTGTGGTAGCTGGAACCATCTTCCCAATCACAGCCAAATCTGACTTAGTCCTACTTAGTAGAGTTTCAAAGAGCTGAAAATGCTTTCAGTAAATGTAGAAGTGCTGGAAAATGAATCCCACAGAGGCAGAGGTTTAATGCATTTAAACCCCATTCCAGGTATTGCCTGACCTGATGACTTTGGGCTTGTGAGACAATTAGGCGAAGCCCATTAATGCAGTCAAAGCAATTTCCTGTAGATAAACAGGACCTGGCTCACTGAGCCCTAATCATCACTGTGTCATCTCTGCAAAACCAGACTCTGTCCTTTAAAATGAAGCTCTCACTTCAGTGCGTAGTGCATGGTCCTCCCATGGATGGATGCCTCTTAAAAACCCTGGGCAGAGTTGGAAGTACCTGAATTTTCACCATCAAACCTCTCTCCCTTTAGTCAGAAATCTCCCTAAGGAAGTTGTGAAGTTGCAAAGCAAAAATGATGATACTTTGAAGAATGTTGATACCAGATTATTTTGCTTCTGTTTTCTGTGGATAATGGGTCTGTTGTCCAGATGGTGGATCCACCCTCCGTATTCAGTAGTGAGAGCCTGTTTCTTGCACAGTGAATTTGTGCTAATTAAAAAATAGAGTTTTACTGAAAATAGAATAAAAATATTTGGAATTTTTACAAAAATTTGGAATCAAATAAAAATAGTGAGAAGATGGACAGCAATTGTATCTCCCAAGGACAAAAAACATTTTCCCTCTAAATTTCTTAGGAAAGTTGAGGCAAACTGATTTTTGAAGATGTAGGACATTGCTTTCCTTTTTAGGAACAATACTTTCACTTCCTAAACTGCAGAATCTGCCCAGTATTGAGTGGTGAAAGTGTGAGAAATAACACTTGCAAGGACTGTTGATTGTTTTCCAGCTCGGGGCAGATGCAAACTCGATGTGACTAACGAAGGGAGGGAGACATGAATCCTTCTCCCTCGCTGCAGAGAAAGGAAATGCTTTTCCTTCCCCATTTATCCCATTGCCTGTTGTCAAACCACGCAACTGGTATCTCTCCTGGTCCTGGGAATGGTGCCAGTTCTGTGGCAAGAGTGGGAGACAGGAAGACGAGGGAATGGGGAGACAAGGGGCCCTTAAGCACAGCTGGCAGGTCCACTTCTCTCTGAAAAGTTGAAAAGCATCCAAATCTGTCAAATGTCCACCCCTCTCTCTTGCTGATCTGTCTCCAGGTTTTGCCCACTGGAGACCCAGCCAGAAGTGGTGGCCTGAAAGCAAGTTAAGGAACCACTTGTTACCATTCAAAGCTGTGTTCCAGACAGCCAAAAAACTGTAAAGAAGGCCAGAAAAATATGGGGGAAGGGTGGATTCTTTCTCTGTGCTTTCCTATTTGACATTTCAAGTGGAATATTATTTCCCAATGGGAAAATTCAAATGATAATTTCCCTGCAAGAACTCCAGAGGGAAAAAAATGACACTCTCGATCTTCAGCCCAGCAGCAATTCTGACTACCTCTGTTCCAGGCACAATGTTCTGCTGTTTCCTAAGGGAACTGAATTAATTCTGATAAGCAGTATTTCAACTTTTAAGAGAGGTTTCATTTTTTTAGCATCTGATTGATATATTTTTTTTCTTTTTTCTTTTTTTTTTTTTTTGTTGTTCACTAAATTACTTCAAAGACTTCCTTGATTTTCACCAGAGCGTATCATATGGAGCCCATCCTCTCGATCAGATTAAGCTTTAAATTGTGATTTGCAGATATAATCAGCAAATTGCACAAGTCAACAACAAAAGCGCATGACAAATTGCAGGTCCCCTTAATAATGAATCATTGCCAAGGATCCAGGTGCTGAAGCAAGCCAGCTCTTGAATGAACCACCTCATAAATCTTTGAATTTGGGCTTAAGGAAGAGGCCAAGGCCATTTTCCAATGAATATTCATGGTCAGAGGAAAATGTGCTGTTAACAGGCAACCTCCAAAGGTGTATGAATAAAAGCAGGTAAATAAAAGTATTTAATCATCAAGGCTAACTCTGCATCGCAAGGGAGAGCTGAAGTTCACATATATAAATAGATTTGAAATGGTTTGAATGCTGAGCAAAGCAATAGAATGCTGCAACCCCAAAGAGGCTGAGTGGGTTAACTGGGAAGGTTTCTCAGGGTGCTTTTCCTCTGGAAAAAGTTATGTTTCAGCATGTGGGAAATATGTGTCTGTTTCCTTACAAAAGTTTGGTCTTATTTAGGACCACAAAGATGATGAAGGACATGGAGCATCTCTGGAGACGTTCAAAACCAGCCTGGACACATCCCTGTGCAACCTGCTCTGGGTGGACTTGCTCTGGCAGGGGGGTTGGACTAGATGATCTCCAGAGGTCCCTTCCAACCCCATATCATTCTGTGATTCTGTGATTTACACATAAAAATCTGCTTGGAATGCTCAAGCCTAGATCTGGTCCTTCCCAGCTGACAACTGGTTTGTGGTACCAACAACAATCACAGAGCCATGACAGACCCCTCCTCCTGAACTGGTGTAATGGCAGCGTGTAGAGGCTGAAGGGAGACCTTATTTCTCTCTACAACTCCCTGAAAGGAGGGTGTAGTGAGGGCATGTTGGTCTCTTCTCCCTGGTCACAGCCCATGGGACAAGAGGAGATGACCTCAAGTTGCACCAGGGGAGGTTTAAGGTGGATATTAGGAAGAATTTCCTCACTAAAAGGGTTGTCAAGCCTTGGAAGAGGCTGCCCAGGGCAGTGGTGGAGTCACCATCCCTGGAGGTATTTAAAAGCCAGGCAGATGTGCTGCTGAGGGACATGGGTCAGTGGTGGTTTGGGCAGTGTTGGGTTGATGGTTGAACTCAATGATGTGAAAGGTCCCTTCCAACCCAGACAATTCTGTGATTCTATGTAGGATTAATCCCATGGATAAGTTCAGAGACTCAGATAAGTTCAGGAGATACAACGTTGTGAGCCAGTTAAAGTGCTGTCCTTTGGACTGGAGCACCCTGCTCAGCTTTCCAGCCAGACCCTTACAGTCTGTTTTCTCAAAGTCTGGGCAAAAATTCCAGAGGATTTTAGCCTGATTCACTTTGTTTGTGCCTCTGTGCAAAGGGGAGAACAATACCTACCTCTGTTGCCTGGTGCTTCAAGATGAAAGTGCTATCTAGGAATCTGGTATCTTTCACTCAAAGGAAGAGTCTCTTTTTGTGTGTGTTTGGTTCGTATTGAAAAGACAATTCGCTGGCAGAGGTAGTAGTGGTTTTGTTCTCAGTTCTTGGCATCGCTCTGGTTAACTTCTACCCTGCAACAGAATGAAACTAATATTTTATCCCCTGTCTACAGTCTGCTATTTCTTTGGAAGCTGCAGTGTAATGAACTTGCTGTTTATTACAATTAACAAATAAATCCCTATACCTTTAAATTAGATCATAAATCTTTCAGTGCAATTCAATACTGTGGTGATTATGTTTTCTTTCCCATAAGAGATTCTTCGGTGATAGGAGCCAGGCAGCTCCTGTTCCAAATAATACGACCCCGAGGACATTCCTTGTGACATATTTGGCCTTTTTCTCAGTGGCTTCTTTCTTTTCTAATCATCTGAGATGCGGCTTAAACACGGCAGTGCTAGCTAGTGAATTATAAAACACTTATATTGCAGAAAAAATTACTTTCTGGTGGTTTAAAATCAGTGCAATTTAGGCTGCTTGTCTTCTGGGGGCGGGGGGGGGGGCTGGCCTGGGAGCTGTGTGCGCAATGCCTGGCGCCGTGCTGGTGTGGGGACACTGGGGAGGGGGTGACATTACGGCAATGCAAAGGGATTTGTCAGGTTTCACTCCCTGAACATCAGTGCACTGAGGTCTCTGCGTTGCTGTAGGTAGAGCTCATGCACTGAACACAGCTCTGTGGCTTCTCTTTGCCAGGGACTCTTTGCCAGGAAGGGTAATGATAGAACAAGGGGAAATGGTTTTAAATTGGAAGAAAAAAGATTCAGACTAGATATCAGAAATTTTTTATTATGAGGGTGGTGAGACACTGGAACAGGTTGCCCAGGGAAGTTGTGGCTGCCCCATCCCTGGAGGGGTTCAAGGCCAGGCTGGATGGCTATTTGAGCAACCTGCTCTGGTGGGAGGTGTCCCTGCCCAGGGCAGGGGGGTTGGAACTCGATGATCTTTGAGGTCCCTTCCAACCCAAACCATTCTATGATTCTATGATTCTTATTCTCTCTGAGGACAGTATTGGGCAGATTTGTGGTTCTCTGGCTGTTGAGTTGGGTGCAGGCTCCAGAAGAGGCTGCAGAGCTGCAGTGGGGCATGTGGGGCATCAGATAAAGAAATCCTGAGTCCCACACCTACAGCACACTCCCAGGTACAGCTGTGTAGTGTACATCTGTGCATCACACAACACCAGGGCTTTGGCTGTTCCTTCCTTCCTTCCATGGCAGACTGACTGGGCTCGAGGAATGGCAGAAAATAGGAAACTGGTGAAGAGCTGACTGTCAGATTGGAGGAAAATGGGCAGGGACCCATTAATGCAGATTGCTTTTGCTGCAGAGCAGCTTGTTGTCTTTTAAAGTGAATCATGTTCACATTATTATGGTCCCAATTTTGATTAAGTGTAAGTTACAAGGCCAAATAGCTATCTTTTCTCTCTAAATTTTAGAAAATTTAACAAATCAAAGCCTGTCTGGCCCTTCACATTTCTTCTATCCTGAACCTACTTCACCTAGCAGAAGAGAGTGGAGAAATAGAGGTCTTGTCTTGGGGTCAAATTATCTCTCATACTTGCTTTTCTATCTTCTAACTATTTCATATGTTTAATATGCCTCAGTCATTTGGACTACCTTATCCCAGCTTCTTGTAGATCTTTGGGATTTACTGAAAAAATGGTTGAGCATCATGGTAAGATGATGCTTTAAACTTGGCAACAGCTTTCAGTTTTTTTGGTTTTTCTTTTTTGGCTTTTATCTTTCCAATGCTCCTTCAGTCGCCGTTCGTCTCTCCACCAACCAAAAATTGTTTCCTATCTCTAACTGGCAAACAAAGCCAACAACTTCAGGGTAGAGTGAAGCTGAGATATTGTCAGTTTATATGGAAAACCACAATGTCCTCATGACAGATGAAAAATCAGGCTCCAAAGGCAGCTCGTCTTCCCTGAACAAGAATTTCCACTGACACATCAGTGAAGGACTGAGCCCAGTGGCTCTGCTTTGTACTCCTCATCCTGCCTGGTAATGACTTAGGAGTTAGTATTTGTCATGTTTCTTTTTCTTTGCCTCTTGTTTTAGTTCTTTAAAGGATGTTGAATCCTGGTTGTGATAAAAGCCAGTCTTTTGGATTTTGCTGTGTTGGAGGCAAAAACAAGAGTGTGAAAAAAAAAATACAGTGCTAATCCATCCAGAGCCCATTTCTTTTTTCAGTGGTGCCCAAGGATAGGACAAGAGGAAACGGGCACAAACTTGAATATAAGAAGTTCCATCAAAACATGAGGAGGAACTTCTTTACTTTGAGGGTGGCAGGGCCCTGGAAGAGGCTGCCCAGAGAGGTGGTGGAGTCGCCGTCACTGGAGACGTTCAAAACCCACCTGGACACGTCCCTGTGGGACCTGCTCTGGGTGGCCCTGCTCTGGCAGGGGGTTGGACTGGATGATCTCCAGAGGTCCCTTCCAACCCCATATCATTCTGTGATGCTGTGGTTTGCCACCTCTTGTGAACTGGGCCCTGTGGTGGAAGCTGCCCCTTCCCACAGGCCTGGGGAAGCTCCTCTGCAGCCAGAGGGGGTGGCTGTGGGGGGTTCAGCACGTGGAGAACTCTCAGCAGTCACTTTGCTCCCTGCTCTTGGCTAATCTAGAGCACATGGAGAGGAAATTCAGACCCTTTCAGTACAAAAGAAGAAAAGGTGTCCCCTCCCTTCTCAACTGACTCATCAGAATGGTTTATCTTCTTCTGTCTCAATTCCAAAAACTTAATTAAACATTTCTAAAAGATAGTAAATCTTCAACTCAAATGTTTGTTCTCTTCTCCCACCCCACTTTGTGACCTGACTGGAAGCACTAATGCAGAGCTCTCTTACTGAATCTGCAGAGAGCCTGAAACAATAGCTCTGAGACATCTGAAACGCGTTCTTCAAGTCAGTGATGAGGAGCTGAGACACCTACTTCCAGTCATTTTTACGACTGTTCATCAAAGCTCAATTTTTGTGTGTGACCCCAGGAGCTGGAGCATTAATAGAAGCACCCTGGAACCTCTCATGAAGTATAAAAGTTTTCCAGTGCTGAGAGGAACCCCAGGGCTGAGTCATGCTGTGTGTGACAGGAGCAAACACTGAGAATTCTTGATCAGGTATTTTAAAAGCACACATGGAGGCGGCAGCTGCTGTTAGTGGAGAGGAAGTACAGGATCTTAAAAAAAGGATATATGTCTTTTTTCTTCCTAGTGATTCTTGTGCTCGTTTCCTTGCAGGGTAGAGCTGGCCTTGTTCCATCCTGGTTCTGTCTGGATTTCAAACCTCCTACACACCACATCTCCCCTTCCAGCGACGCTAGAGCTCCTCAAAATGGAGCCAAACCCTTTCCCTCACATTATGGGTATGTTCCCCTTCAAATGCACAGAAATTTAAAGATGAATGTTGCAATGAGGAAAAAATATCTCCGCTCCCAAACATAATGTCGTGGCTGATATAAAGGGCTAAACTTTACCTGCACTACAGCCCACAATTCTTCCTCCTTTCCTATGGAATCACCAGCTCATACTCCTGGTTGTGATGATTTTTCTGCCTGTAGAGCTCAGCCACTCTCTGAGTCTCATTCTCCATTATCTGGAAGTCCTTCTGCTTTCTCCTCATGGCAGCTTTGCCATTGTCTCCTCCCGGGATGTTTGGCAAAATAATCACTTGAGAATCTGTTTGCAAATGGTTAGCACCACTTGAAGCTCACAGTAATCATAAATGGGAGTAATTAGCTGCAGTGCAAGTTAAATCGTTGATCATTGCCTTTCAGCAAATCAAAGACACAATTCCAATTAACAGTAATAATTCAAAACAATTAAGCAGTTACTGCTGGAGTTATTTTAGTCCAAATTGCAGTGAAATGAACCTTCTCTCCAGCAGGGCTTTAGCTCCCGGGTAAAGGCTTTCCTGGAGGAAAAAAAAAAAAGTAAATGATAACAACTGTATAAAAAGAAAAATCAATAAAAGATCATTTGCAACTTGTAAGAGGTTTGCAGATCTGAGCAGGAATACTAGATTGTATTTAATAAAGCTTCAATAAATTGTGTGTTTACAAGGTGGAATTTGAAACAACCTTCTCAGAAGAGTCTAAGGGGGCTGAGATTAGAACCAGCTGAATGTTTCAAAACACTCTCTCTATCCTTGTATTGTATTATGTTTTGGCAGAAATTCCCATCTGAATCCTTTTAGCAGAAAAGTTACAGTTTTGCTTTTTAATATATAGAAGCTTTCAAATTTACAAGTTGGTGGTTTGGGGTTTTTTTTTGTTTTTGTTTCATTGTAAGATGAGAAATTTCCTGATGACAGAACGGAGACAGAAAGGGGCCAGGAGGGGTGGGGGGACTATTTTCCTACTGGCTGCGATTCTGTTTCACCTCTACCTGTTCATCTCTTTTGTATGTGCTAGATTGCTTTGAAACCTTACGCAATTCCGCCTTTGTACTCGCCTCAGAAGCAGCTGAGCGAGGCTTGGCAGGAGGGATAAGACCAATTTGCACTTTCCTTAGTTTCTGATTTTCCTGGACTTAGATTTGTGATCTGAATGTTGGAGCAGCTGGAGGCACCAGCCTTTTGTCACTGTAGCTTTGCTCATTGTGTCTGAACACTGTCTACTAAGCTGTCTTTTCTAGAAATTGGTTAAAGATGGTGGATTTTGATCAAATTGAAAACAACTGTCTTTGTTATTTGCAAGAAAAAATGCAGGAAAAAATGGCAATGTAAATTATTCCTAGGGATAAGGCTGTAAACCCAGAAAGCTTCTAGGATCCAGGAGGTGCTGGAAGTTTTCAGTTGGCTGGGGAATTTGTTTGTCTGTGGAAGGTCACAGTTATTATATTTTAAGTCCTTGACCTTCTGTTTTATGAAGAAACCACTTAAGATTTTATAGAGAAGTCACTGAAGCATGGCAGTTAGAAGAGGAGCATGCCATTCTCCATCATCCCTCCCAGCCTGGCTCCTCTAACTGTAGAGAACTGGGAACTGCAGAAAACTGGGAACTGCAGAAATCCATCTGGCTCCTCAAGGAATGGGTGTTGGGCTGTAGTGTCTCAACTTGGGAACCTGCTCCTCCTTAGCTGGAGGCAACGTGAAAACTGGAATGCACCACTTCCCTTGATCACTTCTTCTTTCCAGTTTGTCATTAATATTCAGGTCTTCTTTCACCTTACAATTTTTCTGGCTTTCATCTTGATTCAGTGAGTCTTTTGTGTCCAGACAAGGCTTCTTATGGAGCCAGTATCGTGTGTGATCTCACCTGACCACTGTTTGATCTCTTTTTCACAGATTTCACAGCCTTGACACAGTGCTTGGCTTAAGGAATCTGCTTTCCAGCTCTCTGACTGCTTTTATTTGTTTTTCTTGCACCTGACCTGCCACTTTCCTATTGCTCTTATGGAGTGTGCTGCCCCGGGGCTCTTCACTGCTCGGGGACCTTGCAGGGTTGGTGAATCATATCCCAGGGGTGTGAGTTGTGTCTTGCTCCTTGGACAAGAGAGAGAAGCCTTGATACTGGAGTGAGTATGAGACAAAGAGGATGGAGGGATTGGTGCATCTCCCTGATGAGGAAAGGCTGAGAGAGCTGGGGCTCTTGAACTTGGAGAAGAGAAGGCTGAGGGGAGACCTTATTCATGCTTCCAAGGATCTAAAGGGTGGGTTGAGGGAGGAGGGAGCCAGACTCTTCTCAGTGGTTCCCAGTGACAGGACGAGGGGCAACGGGCACAAGCTGGACCATGGGAAGTTCCACTCCAATGTGAGGAAGAACTTCTTTGGGGTGAGGTTGGCAGAGCCCTGGCAGAGGCTGCCCAGGGAGGGTGTGGAGTCCCCTTCTCTGGAGATCTTCAAGCCCCACTTAGATGCTCTTGAGTGATGTGCTCTGGGCAGCCCTGCTTTGGCAGGGGAGTTGGGCTGGATGATCTCTAGAGGTCCCTTCCAACTCTGACAATTCCATGACAGTATGGACCTAAACGCAGAGGGGAGCGTGGTTATAAACTGTAAAATCTGGTCACAGAAGATATCCCCTGAGACTCATGGTAGTTCACCAATAACTCTCTCCTTCTCTGCACTCACTGCCATTTTTTATAAGTTGAAAGAGATGAAGACCTTGCCATGTTATTCGAAATGTTGTTATCAAAACCAATTTTAACATAGTTTCTCTATAAAAATGCATGGTCCCCGAGGAACAGAAAGCAGGGAGGATGAAATAAAAGCGAACTTCACACTTCCTAGAAGTGACTGGATTTTCTATGAGTGAATTAGCGGATACAAAATCCTTTGTAGCCAGCTCAGTATTGCCTGTGTCTGCACTGCATCGTCTCTCCGCACGTGTGAAAAGGAGGAGGTCAGGAAATGGCAAGAATTCACACTGAATTGCTCAGCAGCTGTTTGGGTAATAAGAAAAAAAGACCCGGAACAAAGCTTTTCCGTCACTTTTAAAATAAATTATTCACAAATAAATGTTTTCTACTGTTTGGCTGCTCCTGTAAGACAGGTAAATACTATCTGCTGAGAGACGTTTTCTGTTGCCTGTCAGAGCTAACAGTATGTTTGATGTAAACTGTGTTGTAGATGCTGAGCTTTGAGGGAAGGCTCACGCATTTTTGTGCACTGATATCAAATCCACTTTAGGATTTGAAATTCAAACATCACGGCAACGCACGGTTAGTGGTTGAGTCAAAACCTTTGAAGGCACTGATATCACAGAATCACAGAATGAGATGGAGTTGGAAGGGACCTCTGGAGACCATCCAGGTCCAACCCCCTACCAGAGCAGGTCCAACCAGAGCAGGTCCCACAGGAACGTGTCACAGAATCACAGAATCTTCTAGGTTGGAAGGGACCTTAAAGATCATCTTGTCCAACCGTCAACCTGACTGACAAAAATAGACACCCACACAACAAACAAGGAGCATCATCACTAAACCAGACCTCCCAGCACTACATCAACCCGTCTTTTGAACACCTCCAGGGATGGGGCCTCAACCACCTCCCTGGGCAGCCCATTCCAGTGTCTGAGAACCCTTTCAGTGAAAAAATTTTTCCTAATATCCAGCCTGAACCTCCCCTGGGGCAACTTGAGGCCATTTCCTCTTGTGACTTGAGAAAAGAGACCAGGGGTGGTCTGAATGTCTCCAGAGAAGGAGACTCCACCACCTCCCTGGGCAGCCTCTGCCAGGGCTCTGCTCCCCTCAAAGTGAAGAAGTTCCTCCTCATGTTTTGATGGAACTTCTTATGTTGAAGTTTGTGCCCATTTCCTCTTGGTCACTGAGCACCACTGAAAAAAGACCAGCCCCATCCTCTTTTTTCACTGGGAGCTGTCACAAAACTGTGAAATGGTACAAAGTAGGGAGACAAGGCTGGAAGTTACTTGAGTGTTAGAGATGTCAGCAGTTATAAAATGAGGACATTTTGGCCATGTATGCATGAAAAAGGGAAACGGCTGCTCTCTGGGTCTTGTAGACAGTAGCACACCCCTCTTTCAGCCCTGCCATGGTCTGCAGCAGTGCCCAGAGATGGTCACAACATGCCCACTCCTGGGACACCCCCACAGCTGTGACATGGGACAGAGAAGCAATTTCAGTCCCCAGGTCCTGGCAGCAACAGCGTATTATAATGGGTAGGGCATGCCCTGGGATTCACAGCGTGTTCCTGTCCCTGCTGCAAGTCACAGCACTGCTCTGGGCTTATGTTTCCCTGCCTGCTAAATGAAAATAATGATGTTTCACCATGGCCTTTGAGAGATCTGGAGGGAAAGTGCAAATCAAAGCTGTGAGAGGTGAGGTTTGCAGTGACAGGAACCGATAGATACAGAAAACAGACTGACAGGCTTTCAGGCATGCAGCCCTTGAAACTTCTGGGAGAGGTAATATCTTTTATTAGTTCTACTGATACAGCTGGAAGAAAACAAACATATCCTGCAAGGTTTTTTTAGCTGAAAGTTCATCTTATTCCCTTCTTCCCAAATCCATCAGTTCTTCAAGTAAAAAGTATTACCTCTCCCTGAAAACCTTGTCTCTCTGATACCCTAAGGTCATCACAGCTGCAGCGCTGCTATGAGAGCTCACTATTACAGTGCTAGTAAATGACATCTCTGTTACCTAACGTCTATGGATGGAAGGCCAAAATGAAGGCACCTTGGAGCACCTCTTGACCAGGCTAGGTTGGCACATTTCTGCTTAGTGATGGCTTTGGATACAGGTGGAAATGCATTGTGTATTGGTGTTTGAGCTTGGGGGTTGGGGCAAAACTGTGTCCAGCTTTGGAGTCCTCAACACAGGAAGGACATGGGACTGTTGGAGCGGGGCCAGAGGAGGCCATGGAGATGCTGGATGGGCTGGCGCCCCTCTGCTGGGAGGGGGGGCTGAGAGAGTTGGGGGGGTTCAGCTTGGAGAAGAGAATGCTCCGGGGAGAACTTAGAGCCCCTTCCAGTCCCTCAAGGGGCTCCAGGAGAGATGGGGAGGGACTCTGGATCAGGGAGGGGAGCCCTAGGAGGAGGGGGAAGGGTTTGACCCTGAAAGAGGGGAGATGGAGCTGAGCTGTGGGGAAGAACTTGTTTGGTGTGAGGGTGGTGAGAGCCTGGCCCAGGTTGCCCCGAGAAGCTGTGGCTGCCCCATCCCTGGAGGGGTTGAAGGGCAGGTTGGAGGGGGCTTGGAGCAACCTGGTGTGGTGGGAGGTGTCCCTGCCCAGGGCAGGGGGTGGCACTGGATGGTCCTTAAGGTCCTTTCCAACTCAAACCATTCTATGACTCTATGACCCAACACAGAGCTGTGCTCTAGAGCTCCTGCTGCTCCCTTTGAATTCAATCCCTTGAACTGGGTTTCTGGCACACCTGCCTCACAGCTTGGCTCACAGGCCATGTGTGTTTCCAGAGACTTTGCAGCCCAAGGGGATGTGCTTTTCTTTTTTCTCAAAACCGCAACCTGGGCAGGAGTCCCTATGATCAAATCCTGCTCCATGTTCACACAGCTCTAAAGCAAAACACAGTAGAGGTTCGTCACAGCAACATTTGGGGATGGAAAGGGAAGAAGGTGGTATGCCGTAAATCAGGAACTGTGGAAGGAAGCTGAGATTTTGCCAAGACAGCAGGGCAAGGATTTAAATTCCTGTAGATTAGGTTCCCTTTAAATAATCCCAAGCTGATGGGACCTGCGTAGCATCTCAAATGAAGGACATTTTCAGCATTTCATTGCCTTCTGGAGCTGTTCCTGGTGTAACTACCACCACCCTCTGAAGTGCCAAGCCCCTCAGCACCCACCCTGGCAACTGGTGTGCCCATCTCTGGGTTACCTGCATCGGTGCCAGGTGGTGCCAGTTCATTTTTCATATGATCATAGAATCATAGAATGGTCTTGGTTGGAAGGGACCTTTCAGATCATCGAGTCCAACCATCAACCCAACACTGCCAAAAGCTGGTACTGGTGCTGTGCTCTCACCCCAGGTGAGACAGCAAGGCACGTGTTCCCAAATAAGTCCTTGTAGTGAAATTGCTATATAATGAATACACTGATTAAGCTGCGAGCCTATGCTAATGAGACCAGTGCAAAGTCATCTGGAATCCCAGAGGGTCTGCCATTCTGCTTCAATATGTACCACTTTAATATTAGGGAAGGAAAGATTTTGCTAGCGGAGGGAAGCATGAATAATGTATTGCTGTGGATAATGGTAAATAGTCATTACATATTCCTCCTTCCCTTTAGATGTACCGTGCATATGTTAAAGACAGTCTTTGTGCAGAGGAAAGGATTATTTTAAACAGGGAGGTGATGCACAGTGTCTTGCAAATTATAGTCATGTGCATGTGGCAGATGGTACCACGGTGTCTGACAATTGCCTGGGACATCACATTAGTTACTCAAGTCAAGAAGGCTGATTTTCGCTGGACGTGTCTGTGTTTGCAAGATAGAAATAAAACAGGGGAGACCTGTTTGCATGCAGGAAATCTGTAAAAAATTTTGAGTAAAGACCCCCAGTCTCACTCTCTTTGAAAATGCTGAAGCAGCTATTAAGGTGGAGAGCTTTGGAAATATGTCTGCTATCCCCTGGTGGCCGCAGAGATCTTCTGCTCTCCTTGGAGCTCAGCTTCAGGGCAAATCATCCTCTTAAAAGCCTGTAACTCTTCCTGAGAGCAGCACTGGACTAAAATGGGGTCGACAGAAGGCTTGAAGGAGGATGCTGAAGGAGTCACCTTGTGGAGCACAGATATTCCTTGTGCTCAGCTCCGGCTGGCTGTGAGGATGGTGTCTGCTCTGGCACAACCACGCTCAAGTCAGAGCCAAAAGGAATTTATCCCAGTCCCAGCAATATCACAGCAAGGTCACTGCCACGTACTGGTGACACACAGGGCTCATTGGAGAGCGTTCAGCAGCCGGTCTGGATGGAGCCTGCTATTAGTTAGAAGTCACTTGAGGATCCATGGATGGGGTCCTGCACTGACAGGCCAGTTGGTAACTGACTGGAAATCTGTCCCAGCTTAGCTGCTGGGAACTTGTCACTTCAAAAACCACATCTGTCCCCACTTCTGATTAATGCACAGCCAGAAATCTGCTCCTTAAAGTCTTTGTGCTTATAGAATCATAGAATCATAGAATTGCCCAGGCCGGAAGGGACCTCCAAAGGCCATCTAGTCCGACCCCCCCGCAGTCAGCAGGGACACCCCCAACTAGACCAGGTTGCCCAGGGCCTCGTCGAGCCTCTCCTTGAATATCTCCAGGGATGGGGCCTCAACCACCTCCCTGGGCAACCTGTTCCAGTGCTCCACCACCCTCACAGTGAAGAACCCTCTCCTGATCTCCAATCTAAATCTGTTCCCCTCCAGCTTGAAGCCATTGCCCCTCGTCCTGTCACTGCAGGCCTTTCTAAACAGGTTCTCCCCAGCCTTCCTGTAGCCCCCCTCAGGTACTGGAAGGCTGCTATTAGGTCTCCCCGGAGCCTCCTCTTCTCCAGGCTGAACAACCCCAGCTCCCTCAGCCTGTCCTCGGAGCAGAGGTGCTCCATCCCCCTGATCATCCTCGTGGCCCTCCTCTGGACCCTCTCCATCAGGTCCATGTCCTTATATTGAGGGCTCCAGACCTGCACACAATACTCCAGGTGAGGTCTCACCAGAGCAAAGTGGCAGAATCCCCTCTCTGGACCTGCTGGCAACGCATCTCTTGATGCAGCCCAGGATGGGATTGGCCTTCTGGGCTGCAAGTGCCCACTGCCTGCTCATGTCCAGCTTCTCATCCACCAGCACCCCCAAGTCCCTTTCCTCAGGGCTGCTTTCCAATCCCTCACCCCCCAGTTTGTATTGGTGGTGAGGATTGTTCCGGCCCAGGTGCAGAACCCTGCATTTGCTCTTGTTGAACCTCATGAGGTTCACCTGGGCCCACCTCTCCAACCTGTCCAGGTCCTTTTGGATGACATCCCGTCCCTCTGGTGTATCGACAACACCACACAGCTTCGTATCGTCCTCAAACTTGCTGATGGTGCCTTTAATCTCCCTGTCTATATCATTGATAAAAATGTTAAACAGCACCGGGCCCCAGCACGGACCCTTGAGGAACACCACTTGTGACTGGTTTCCATCTGGACTTTGAGCCATTGAGTACTTCAGTGCCCCATCTGCAAACAGGGAAATATCCCTACACATTTTCTCCTACCTAGATTGTCGATTGGGTCAAGGATGTCCTCTCATTATAGCCAAGTTCTCTATTAGTCATGGTGGTGGGAAAGGCTGGGCTTCTCAAGGAATATCACCTAGATCCAGGTGCCCCAGCAGGGCTGTGGAGCTGGGAGTCCTCTGGCTGCGTCCGAGGCAGAGTGCGGTGACCTGCTTGAACTCTTGAGTGGTATCACTGAAATACTGAATTATTCAGCCCCATGGGCCAAGGGTGAATCATAACCAGAATGCTGCTGTCACCCTGATGATATCTTACAAAGCCTGTGTTAGAATAGTGGCTGTGGCACGGTTCATTGCCTTGTCACAACCACACACACGTTCCCCTGGACTTGCTCCTGGACCAGCCGGGGCAGATCTGTGTAAGAGCCAGGGTTCCTGGCTGACTGAGGACACTTTGGCAGTGGCTTGAGGGGACAAAGCAAGGTGTATGACCTGTACTGATTCCATCAGATCCTTCTGCCCTCTTCTACGCTGAATTTAGACACAGTCTCGGTCCGAACTTGTCTGTAGAGTATGTTTTGCAGCAAACTGGGCAGTGCAGGGTTTGGAAATGGGCTGTGTGAGCAGCTGAGTCTCTCTGTGTGCTCTGCAGAGGGAGAGGTTACAGATCCCTGCCCTCCTCCACCTGTTCGCTGCTGCGGCCCTCGCCGGAGGTTAGCACTTCTCATCTGACAACTAGAGTGTTCACTAGCCCAATTCTATCAAAATGATCTGGATTAGCTTAAAACATTGCTAATAGTAGGTTTTTGTTTGTTGAATTTTTTAAACCCATTTTGACAGAACCAGGTTAGACAGCAGCTATATGATCAGTTGTGCCAGCTGATGTCAGAGGCTGGGAAGCTCTTAACCTACCTCATCTGAACCCAGAACAGCACATATAACGACAGCCCACGGAGTCCAGTATCTGTCGATGTCTCTGGTGGCAACTGGTCCCATTTCAAGCAAACGTGGCATGGAGGTAAGCAGACCATAGTATGGTTTGGGTTGGAAGGGACCTTAAAGTCCATCCAGTGCCACCCCCTGCCCTGGGCAGGGACACCTCCCACCACACCAGGTTGCTCCGAGACCCCTCCAACCTGCCCTTGAACCCCTCCAGGGATGGGGCAGCCACAGCTTCTCTGGGCAACCTGGGCCAGGCTCTCACCACCCTCACAGCAAAGAGTTTCTTCTTGAGATCTCATCAACATCTCCCCTCTTTCAGTGTCAAACCCTTCCCCCTCCTCCTAGGGCTCCCCTCCCTGATCCAGAGTCCCTCCCCAGCTTTCCTGGAGCCCCCTTTAGGGACTGAAAGGGAACCTCCAAGCATTGTTACCTTCTGATGTTAGACCCTGGCTGACATCCTCCTTGAGGCAGACTGCTGGGGAGCTGTGTTTGGAGGGAGAGCAGGTTGATGGAGGAGAAGGAGCAACCTGGGCGAATTCAGGTCTGTTTTGTGCTGGGGCTGGATTTCTGACATCATCACAACCTGCTTTGCAGTAACTTGTCTCCTCTGTTTCCCTCTTGGGGCAGACGGGATGTCTCTGGCCCTGTCCACACAGACAGAGTGACGTGGGGAAGGGAAAGGGCACACTCAGGGCATGGAGATATAAGTGGCTTTAAAGCTGAAAGGAGCCTCCGCATTCTCTGTGAAGGATATTAAAAAGCTGGGTTGAAGTGCCTTTGTTCAGCTGTACTTTTCTGCTTAGAAAATCAGCCTGGCAGGAGAAGGGCAAGGGCAAGGGAGGGGCTGGATGTAGGACAAAACATCCACTTGGAAGAGCTGAATTCTTCCTGAAAGGTCAGTGGAATTAACTTTTTACATTTTAGAAGCACTGATCCATCGCAGGTGAAAGTCTGCTGGAATGTGTCAGAGCGGGACAGAGGAAATTTGGGTATTTGTGGAGAGGAATTCTGGTTCATTAAATACTTGAGGAAAGTTCTGAAAAAGAAATACACCATCCTCCAGGATATCTCTTATTAAAGAATTTGATCTTCAAGGTACCCATACTCCAGAGTTATGATCAAAACCAGACTTCAGTTATTAAATTCATTCTTTTAGGCGCTTTTTAAGTGCCTTCAGTTATTAGATTCCAAGCTTCATGCACTCAGGGGTTGAATTTCCTGCAATAAGGTTTATAGCTCTGAAGGACCTGGTTCAAGAAGTTGAAAGATGAGAACCAAGGGGCAAGTTTTATTGCTGAACAACCTTCCTCCCTGTTTTTTAAGATATATGTTCTTGAAGGGAACTTTGGAAGGAAGTACAGTGCTCAGCACGAATTTCCACTTATGCTGGAGCTCAAGACGGTTACCTCCCAGGATGTCTGTCCCCAGGGCTGATAAGCTCCATCTTCTAACACTTAGGCTTTGGACATACCAAGTAGTAGACTAGGGCCTGGTTTCCCAGTCTCCAGTCCTTTGGCCTGACCCACCAAGACTGGAGATTTGCACTGAAACTTTTCAGATTCCATGAACTGCTTTTCTTCCCTTTCTTTTCTTGCAACATTTTGTGGTGTATTTCCTCTCCGCTCACCCTTTGCTCAGGTAAGGCTGGATTTGGTGTCATGAGGAACGTGGCAGGGCTGGAGAGGTGGGACACTAAATAAATAATGTCAACAAGATGTTTCTCCTCCCCTGCGGGGCTGTTAATAACTCTTCCTCTGTGAAGCTGTGCCAAGTTTGTTTGCCTTGTCCAAACCCAAGCAGAGAGAAACCAACTCCTTTGGCTCGTTCAATCGCTTTCATCGTCCAGCTGCTGCTCCCAAAGTCTCTGATGCAGCATTTCCAGAGCACGAGGAACACAGACAATTTCAAACAGCTAAAAAAGGAGAGAAAAAAGAGGCATGGTGGCGAAATTCAGAGCAACAAAGAAGTAGGATCTCCTCTGCCGGCGCTGTTCATCTGTATTTTTGAGATTACTTTGAAGCTGGTGAATCTGAAATTCCTCATTAGAAGCCCATGGTAGATACAGGAGGCTGAGCTTCTAATCTGTATATGAGGAGATCAGTCCAACCATGACCTCCCTCTATCCACTTGATACAACATTTACTTCAATCAAAGAGGTAATTAAACTCCCGAGATGAGCAATCCCCATGGTTCATGTCCTGAATTTAGCACCGCAAAAGTTCTTAAGTAATAAAACGGCAGAACCTGCAGTTATTGCTGGAACCAGACAATGCCTAAGGCATAAATACAAGGGAATAACTTTTGTCAGGGATGTTCTGCTTGTCCTAAAGCTCACCTCAGGAGCCCAGGCATGTACACCCTTGGGGTGCCAGGACTCTACTAAGTGTAGCTGATAAACGATAGGGGAAACCGTAACGGTGGATGTAAGAGTGAGCAAGATACTGGGACTGCAGGGAGGTGAAGTTGGTGCAGCTTTTTCCCAATCATTAGCTTGGAAGCTGATCCAAGCGCAGAGCTGGCACCGCTACAGATAGTGACAGAGGAGCCAGAAGGAAAACTGTCAATAGTAGCTTTTTTTTTTTTTTTTTCCATCAGAAGCTGCCATTTTTTGGAAAGAAAAGCTGTTCAGGAGAACACGTCAATAGCAATCATGGTTGAGTAATCCTGTATTTTGTTTGATCCCAACAAAATGGCTATGATACGGTCTGTGTAGTGCATTCAGATTAAAATGGTGCTGCAATATGTGCAGGAAAGTGCCAGCACCATCCATGTGAAATGGCTTGATGACTCCACATGGACAAAAATGAGCCATTTCTTTTCTTCATTAGAAAGTGCTGGGTTTCCCTTGGGGTTGAGATGAAAGCAGGGTTCAAAGGACTGGCATTTCCTGCAAAATAGAAACTTGAGTTCTGATGAGCTTAAAGATGTAGCTTCAGAGGGGAAAATCTAGGGCTGTCTGTGAAATCCAGAGAACTTGCTCGGAAGTGAGACCAACTGAGGTTGCTCAGCACTTTTTGGACGTAAAACGTTTCAGATCTCTGGATTAGAAAGGGCTAGTCTCTGACCCTGACCTAAACAAAAAGAGGCAGCGACGTATCCACTATAAAGCACCTTTTAAGCATCTGGAATATTTGTGCTTTGCTGCAGAGAGGGCTGCTTGGCTTATACAGCAATTCCAGTGCTCAGCACTGCAGCACTTGCATTCACATCTACGTAAGGACTTGAGATAAAGAAGAAAAAAGTCGACACATTCTTTATCTCATTCAATTTTATTATCTGAGGTTTCCAAGAAAAAAAAAATCAACTGAAATGGGCAACAGTGCCCACTTCCAGCCTCTCAGAAATTAGCTTTTCTCTATAGCCTTGCTTCTACCGGTAAGCTGCAGGATTTCTTGTATCTACGATTCCCAGTGCAGCTCTCCCTGGGGCTGTCGAGTCCTGAACTCCCATTTTGCTGTGGGTAAAGCAAATTACTTTGAAGTGGATCGGCCCAACACATTCATCATTTGAATGTTTTCCGCAGTCCACACAGGCAGGAATAAATGGCTGGGTCATCAACCCCTCGCTGCTCCCCGTTCAAGCTTGGGTGCATTTGGACAGTTTTCTCTTGCCGTCCGGTTTCCAGCAGCAGAAAATGTCTCTGAGGCTGCTGTGACTCTGAGACTCGTGGCAGAGACTTTCCATGGCCTGGCTAATTACCCCATGTGTGCCAGCGGAACGGGAGAGCTCCTCTGGATGCCATCTGCTGATCAGCTTATGCCTTGAAGCAGAAAAATTGGGTGCCCTAGTAATTATGTTCCTCACTCCTGTCATTGCACATGCTCTGCTTGGTTTCTGCAAATGGCTGATCCTTTCTGAGTCTGCATAAATATGTTGGTTGTTTCCTTCTTCTTCACCTCCAGGCAAGGGATTTTTTTGCTGCCTCTGGAGGTTTCCCAGGATTTCCTGGCTGTTGCATCAGGGTCGTGTTTCAGATCACAGGGTTTGAGTTTCTGTTGTTTCTGATTAACAATATGTTTGTCTGTTCCCTGGCAAACGTGGTCTTAAAGGGACAAGCTGGAAAGTCTGTCCCTTTAAGTCTGAGCTCCTTCGTTAAATAAAATTACTTTTGTAGGAAAAGCCACAGGCCATGCTATGCCTTCATGTTCCCTGGCTCCATCTTCCTCCTCCCTCTTGCAGTGTTAGGAGTGGGAGATGTAGGGCAATGTTCTGTGTCTTCTTTCTTTCACCTGGTTGAGGGCAGTATTAGGGGGCACACAGCACCCTGTGGTGACAGTCAGCACAGAGGGATCCTAAACCACTCCTAAGAATTAGGGATAAGAACCACTGAAGGTGGTTCAAGTTGGCTGGAATCACGATTAAACTCTAGGTCAGGCTCTGCACAGAAGCATCCCTTGGTCTCAGCCCTGCAGTCTGCTCCTCCTTTCCTCTCCCATTCTCTTAAGCTCAGAAATCCCTAGAAGCACCTGTGTGTCCTCAGAGTATCTTACAACCATGTGCTATTTCCTCATTAACATCGCTGGAAAGTGCATATTAGTTTCCATCTTTTAGCTTCAATGTGGGCCTTCCTGTAATGCTCTCAGGTGAGATACGTACTGGGATCAGGCAGAGCACCAGTAACAACAGAGGTCCAGAGCCAGCCTTGAGAGACAGCCCAGTGGGCAAAACACCACAACGTGCTGGGATCAGGCAGAGTACCAGTAACAACAGAGGACCAGAGCCAGCCTCGAGAGACAGCCCAGTGGGCAAAACACCACAAAAAGGTCCAGCTTTTCCACTGGGGAAATTGTCTTATCTCTTGTATTGTGCCTTTAAAACTGAGCTGCAATACAAATGGGCCAGTTAACCTAAAAAGTGCCATACTTCTGAGAGACAAACTGTGCTTTGTCACAGTAGCATTTGTGTTTCATGGAGCAGGCAACAGGCACTTCCCGAATTCCACGCAGACACGCTCACATAGACCTTCAGTCAAGTTCAGAGCTGCAGAATAAACCTCTCAAGACTGCAAAAGACAGCTTTCAGCTTTGGCTTTTCCTCTTAGAGCAGCAAGAAAGTGCTCAAGGATTGATGATGACCAAAGATGTGAGGCACTGGAGAAGCATCAGTGCTTTGGACGGGGTGTTTATAGTGTGCTTTGACCTGGTGACCAGCACTCTCCCTGCTCATCCATCCCCTCTGGCGCTGTCTCCCTTCCAAAACCACTGAGAAACTTCCAACAGCTGCTTTGATTTCAGTGATCAATCTGCAGAAGAGTTTCCCTCCCTCATTTCTTCTTTCATTGTCCTGGCTGTGTCCTGAAGCTCAACACAGGCAGCACGTAGCCTGGGACAGAAGGCTCCTATCTCACTGATACATGGAGGTGGTAACAGGTATTTAAGCTCATTGGAATGAGCCAATTACTGGTTTCCTAATGAGGTGCATGGCCACTTGCTTCCTTTCCTCGACTGTCTTGAGCTATCCAGCTGTAAAATCATGCCATTGTTCCCATCAGCAAAGCTGCAGTATGTCATTTGAAGAGGTTTTTATAGCTCCTTGCAAACCCAATGTAGTTTTCTTGGTGATAATTCAGGGGTTTGGATTTATAGATGGGTAGAAATAGCAAAAAAAGCAAAAATAATCTTGACAGTGTAATTTCAGAGAGCCAATAGATTTTCAAAGTGCCGTTTCTCTGGGGTGCTGTACCTGCCACACAGAGCATCCACAGTACCAGGTGGAAGCAAGGCATGGGCATCTGGGCATCTTGGGGGCAGCCCCACAGCAGCAGAAGTACACACCTTCCACCATTTGGAGCTGGAAGAGTTAGTCTCTGTTGCCTGAGCTTGAAAGCCTGGCCTTTTTATGTCCAGGCTCCAGCAGCTTCTTTGGTCTCTGCTGGTGCTCGGGTGAGGAAGACAAGACACCTTTCTGCATGTCAATAGAATTTATTTCTAATTACTCCATGGGGGTAATACATCCAGGTGCTGCCTGGATTAGCAGATAGACTTGGGCAAGACTTATGTCTTAATGGGCAGATGACTATTTCTGAGGTCCTGTTATCCCAGACCGGGAGGAGGCAGCTGAGCCTGAAGTGATATCGTTTTCTCTGTGAACCTGCACCAGAGATTGGAACAGTTTCCAACGCAAGAACTAAGAGTTACCTCTCTGCAGCCAGGGGGTCACTTAACTTCCCCCCTCCGAGTACTGTGTCCAGTTTTGGGCCCCCTACCACAAGAGGGACATTGAGGTGCTGGAGCAGGTCCAGAGAAGGGCAACAAAGCTGGTGAGGGGTCTGGAGCACAAGTCTTACGAGGAGAGGCTGAGGGAGCTGGGGGTGTTCAGTCTGGGGAAGAGGAGGCTGAGGGGAGACCTTATTGCTCTGTACAACTCCCTGAAAGGAGGGTGTAGAGAGGTGGGGGTCGGTCTCTTCTTCCAAGTTACAGATGTCAGGACAAGGGGTAATGGCTTCAAGTTGCACCAGGGGAAGTTCAGGTTGGATATTAGGAAACATTTCTTTACTGAAAGGGTTATCCAGCATTGGAATGGGCTGCCCAGGGAGGTGGTGGAGTCACCATCCCTGGAGGTATTTAAGAAACGTGTAGACATGGTTCTTCAGGGCATGCTCTAGTGCCCAAGATTATTAATTTTTTGTGTTTGTTTTTTTTTTGTTTTTTTTTTTTTTTTTTTTGGTGGTTGGACTCAATGATCTCTGAGGTCCCTTCCAACCACTACGATTCTGTGATTCTGTTACAACTTGTTCTTGCTTCCTCTATACGCTGAACAGCCATTACAACCCCTGTTTAAAGGAAAATACGGAATACTCGGCCCAGAGTTTAGCTTTTCACCTCAGTCCTTCAAGGCTGAGCTTCCTTATTTAGGGAAGGAGCATCATAGCCCTGGCCTTTAAAGCACTGAATGCATTCATTTACCCACAGAAGAGTCTTTATTCTCAATAATGACCCACTTGGCTGTGCTGCTTACACATTACTTATGTACTTGAGGGCTGCTCTCTAAGGGGGCTTTTGCAATAGATGAGGGTTATTTAAAAGATGCAGCTTGCATCCACAAGCCACAAACCAGTAAAGTCGTTCAAAGGACTTGTGCAAAAATGACAAAATTAATTGTAAGACAGAGGAAAAATGAAGCCTGAAATAGGAATCTGTGTGTCTGATGAGTTGGAATCTCCAAGGATGACTTTGGTTATCTCTGATGCCTGCTGTGCCATCAGAGGAGAGTTCAGGAAAGGATCTTCCCTTGGGAAGTAAAATTCTTAGTTTCATCTATTTTTGTGCAATTCCCTTTCTTATTCCAAGCTGAAACAACCAGCAATTCTAATCCTCCACAATGGGAACACAAGGAATGGCTGCGCCACCATGTCTAATAAAAAATAAAATGGGATTAATTTAACCATATTATATCCTGGTATCAAACACTCCTGGCTCAGAACCATAATCACATTACCCTTGCTTAAAGTTAATCATGTGTCAGCTGGGTTGTGGTAGCTGTGACCGGTTTTCACCTGCAGCACGTACCAGGTCACAGAGTGCAATTTAATCCCTTTTCATCGTGGATGAAGCTAAATTGCTCCATCTTGCCTTTGCCATGGCTTGGGAGGAGGCGCTCGGGACCGCGACTGCTGCTGAGCCCACGCAGAGCTTCCCTTAAGGATTGAAGTGGCCTTAATGTGCTTTATCTTAATTTTGCTTTAGATAAACTCAGTCCCTTCAAAAAGTTCATTTTAAACGATTGTCATGAGTGTTTTGTTGAAGACAAGCCCACAGCGTATTAAATTTGCTTTTCTTTTGTCTCTGCAAGCATTTGTTTCTCTCCAATGGATCAACAAAGAGCAGTCTCTGTTGAAAGCGTGTAGCACAACCAAGACAACCTTATTTCAAAGCTTCTTCTAATTTGTTTCCCCAGCTTCAATCCCGGCAGTAGTTGGGCTTCAGTAGCTGTTTACATTTAGCTCCAATAACATAAGATAATGTACTATTAACTGCTAAACTAACGATCCTAGACCTAGCATTTTCATTGGGACCTTGCCCCATTGAGTTGACACTCCTCAGATCATTTTCTCTCTCATTAAAGTAATTAAAGTCAACGTTGTTGGAAAGGCCTTCGGGCAATCAAAGACAGAGCTGATACTAATAAGCAAAGCAACATCCACATTTATGTTCCTTTTGATCCCCAGTTTAATTGCTGGGAAGGCAGGCGCACGGGCTGTCGGGAGGGGTTCTGTCTGTGTATTTAACCTGCGTGAAGGGAAGGGGGCCGGGGGCTGGAGCAGAGCTGTGTCCCCCCCCCCTCCATCGTGGTGCTTTGCCCCAGGGAGGTTCTGGCTGACGGTGCAGTGATGAAGGGCAACGAAGCTGGTGAGGGGGCTGGAAAACAAATCGTATGAGGAGCGGCTGAGGGAGTTGGGGCTGTTTAGTGTGAGGAAGAGGAGGCTGAGGGGAGACCTCATCACTCTCTACAACTCCGTGAAAGGACACTGTAGAGAGGTTGGTGCTGGTCTCTTCTCACAGGTAATTAGTGACAGAACGAGAGGGAACGGCTTCAAGCTCCAACAGGGGAGGTTTAGATTGAACTTTAGGAAGGAATTTTTCACGGAAAGAGTGGTCGGGCATTGGAACAGGCTGCCCAGGGAGGGGGTGGAGTCCCCATCCCTGGCTGTGTTTAAGGGCTGTTTAGATGCAGTGCTGAGGGACATGGTGTAGGGGAGGACTTTGTAGAGTAGGGGAGATGGTTGGACTCGATGATCCCAAGGGTCTCTTCCAACCTAGACGATTCTATGATTCTATGATTCTATGATGATGCCCCCAGTATCCCATTTGCCTCTGGATCTTCTTGGCGCTGCAGCAGCCAAGAGCTTCTGAGTGATTTTTCTTCACCTCAGGGAAGGATTTCGTGGTGGAGGTGGCAGGAAAGTAAGAGGGAATGAAGATTCTTTTTAAGTGTGTGTTTCTGCTGCAAAGGAATTCAGTGAGCAAATTTACACTGGGGGATCAAGGGTTGTGTCATGGGTGGGTGATGGGAAGAGCCTTGGTCAACTTTAGTGCTATTCTGAATTCTGCTGGAGGATTGAGCCGGCAGTGCGCGCTGGCAGCCCAGAGACCAACCGTGTCCTGGGCTGCATCAGGAGAAGTGTGGCCAGCAGGTCTCGGGAGGTGATTCTGCCCCTCTGCTCTGCACTCGTGAGACCCCACCTGGAGCTCTGTGTCCAGCTCTGGAGTCCTCAGCACAGGAAGGACATGGACCTGTTGGAACGGGTCCAGTGGGGGCCACGAAGAGGATCAGAGGGATGGAGCACCTCCCCTATGGAGACAGGCTGAGGGAGCTGGGGTTGTTCAGCCTGGAGAAGAGAAGGCTCCAGGGAGACCTTATAGCGGCCTTTCAATACCTGAAGGGTGCCTATAGAAGAGCTGGGGAGGGACTCTTTGCCAGGAGGTGTAATGATAGGACAAGGGGAAACGGTTTTAAATTGGAAGAAAAAAGATTCCGATTAGATCTCAGGAAGAAATTTTTTACTCTGAGGGTGGTGAGACACTGGAACAGGTTGCTCAGAGAAGCTGTGGCTGCCCCATCCCTGGAGGGGTTCAAGGCCAGGCTGGATGGGGCCTTGAGCAACCTGCTCTAGTGGGAGGTGTCCCTGCCCAGGGCAGGGGGGTTGGAACTAGATGATCGTTGAGGTCCCTTCCAACCCAAACCATTCTATGATTCCATGATCTCACCAGCCTTTCCCACATTTGTGAAGACCATTTTATAGGAGTTTGCCGTTAGAGTTCCACTCCCACCACACAGACATGCCATGGGGCTGCTCCATTTTTTCTGTGGGTATTCCCCCCCACGACTGGCTCTCTGAACATGCTCACTTGGGAAGAAAAAATAGCACTGCTCTTTGACAACAAGCTGCATCAACTCCCCTGGGCAATGACCTCTCCGCTGGCTCCTGCCTTTCTCAGGTCATACACGGCTCCTGCAGCCAGAGGATGTTACTTCTGAATAACAAACGACTTGTAATCATCTCTTAGGTGCAGCGCAGAGATGGAGATGATGATGAAGTCCCGTTCTCCATAAAAATAAATTTTGAGGAATAATATTGATAGTGTTGGACAGTAGCCTCACAGCTCCCGTGGGTGATCTGGTTTGGTTCCCTTTCAGTGTGGATTCATAGAATCATAGAATCATAGAGTTGTCCAGGCCAGAAGGGACCTCCAAAGGCCATCTAGTCCGATCCCCCTGCAGTCAGCAGGGACACCCCCAACTAGACCAGGTTGCCCAGGGCCTCGTCGAGCCTCTCCTTGAATATCTCCAGGGAAGGGGCCTCAACCACCTCCCTGGGCAACCTGTTCCAGTGCTCCACCACCCTCACAGTGAAGAACCCTCTCACCCCATCCCCACCTTCTGGCTCTGCAGCCCCTTGCGCAGCAGAAGCCCTTTCACAACATCTGGGCTGAGCTGATGACTCCTTGCTGTCAAATGGGATATTCATCCTTCCTTATCCTCGTTCTGGTGGTGGTGGTGCTCTGATGGATCACTTCAGCCAGCTGAAAACAGGCTCCTCGTTGGGTTAGTGAGATGAATCTGCTCGGGGAAGGACTGCCCCAGGCTTGGAGCTGGTGTGAGGTAAGGGAGAGATGAGAGCCCTGGGAGCAGAGGGAGAAGGGAAGCAGAGAGTGCTGTTAGGAGCTGTTAGATCAGCTCATCCCATCTGGCGAAGCTGAAACGTTCAAAGCCTTGAAGCTCAGTACTGCAATGCTGGATTTTCCCCTGCTGCTCTTAGGAAGTGCGACGGTTCTGCTGCTTCTGGAGCTCTTATCTCTTCCGAGCGTTGCTCCACGTGGAATAGCCACCGTCGGCCTCACATTTCATTTCAAACACCTCAGCCCTCGACTATCAGTCTCCTGCAGCCCAGGTAAATGATTGCGGTGTGCGCTGGGGAGATTTGAAAATTAGGTTATGTCTCTATCCAAGAGCACTTCACCGACTTTACCTGCATTGTTAGAGAAGTGATACCCAGGGCAAAGCCAGAGGAACCAGCAGCATAAACTACACTTGTAAATCACATAAAAATCTTGCGAGATTGATTGCGTAGGTTACTAACTGGTGTGGAGAGAAATTTTGAAGCTTGCTGTTATATCCTTGGCTCAGACCTTGGAAAATGTCCAGATTTTGATAGGAGCGTTGTCCTTTTGTCTGTCTTCAGTTGATCACCTTTCTATTAAACCCAAAAGCCCAGGAGAAGCTCGGTTAATTATTTTCAATTGTTTTTTTGGGGCAGCTGATTAAAAGTGACTGAGGCCATAATGAAAGCTGACCAGCTTTCCAAACTCTAGATGAAAACCCTTTGGTTTTATTCCCTAAGGTTGGAGAGAGAAAATTGGAATTAAAGCTGGGGGAAGAGGGAGGAACAATTAACAAAATTTCTCAAGAGGGACAATTATGGAAATAAAGCGGCTTTATTGTAGAAAAATCAGTATTGCTTGTGAAACAGTTATCTAAGCACAGCATGGGGCAGTTCATTATTTTGTGCTGTAAATCAATATCGTTTAAGGATTTTGAAGAACAGATCATCTTATTGTTGCGGTTATTCTAAAAGCAAAGTGCTTCAGTAAAAGCCCTGTTCAAAGGCTGTGCTCTCGATGGATGTTGCCGGCTTAACCTGGAAGAATACAACTGGCAGGTCTGCAGTTTCCTGACAAAGGTTTAATTCAGCTTTACACAGACCTGATTTCAATTTACACAGAGAAACCCCGCTCCAGACAGTTGCTCTTTCTTATCGTGGGAGATTACATGTTTGCTGAATAACTCTTTCTGCATCTTTTTGCGACTGCCTGAAACCGTGGCTCGGAGATGAGCTGCTCTCCTCTGTCAAACCAGAACGGACTTTAGAGCGTTTATGATAAACATCTCCAGACATCCTGAGAAAGCTGCTCGTTATCACTTGGATGCAGTTGGCTTTTTCATCAGTGATGTGGAAAATAAACAGCTTCAGATCCTGCACGCGGGGCTGAACCAGAGAAAACGCGGTGTGGCCCAACTGGTTTCAGGAATTTGAGGAAGCAGAGAGGAAAAAACACTTTGGGCTTGAAAGTCTGGTCTAATGTGAATCACAGAATCATGGGGTTGGAAGGGACCTCTGGAGATCACCTAGCCCAACCCCCCAACTACTCTATTAACCCTTTGTTTGCTGATGTGTTCTTCCACTCTGCTGTGCAAGCAGCACTTGAATATTGGGTGCAGAGTACACAGCGATCCTGGGGCAGAGCTTTCTTTCCTTCTGGGAAATGGAGCCTATTGCTGGGGAATTTTCTTAATAGCAGGTATTTTTTTTTCCTTTTCTTGTTGTGATTGCTCTGTAGAAATCCCTTTCACATTTCAGGAGCTTGCCTTTCCAAGATCTGTGTAGAAGGATCTGGACTCTGTCTTTGTGGAGGACTGAGAATTGGGATTGCCACGTTCTCCCTTTGCCATCTGTCTCACCGTAGGAAAATTGCTGAAATACTCAGTTCTTCAGTTTACAAACGGAGAGTCAGTGACCCCTGCAGTAATTACCTGCTGTAGATGGAGCTGGTGGATATTTGAGATAGTTTGTACTACATGATGACACTTGATTTACACTTATTGGAGTTTCAGTTATCACTCTGCCAAACACTTTTGGGTTAAAATTGTGTATGTGCCTGCTTCCACCTCAGCTATTTCAGTCATTTCTGAGCATGAGACATGGAGAAAATATATCATTAAGTAGTTGGAGAGGAAAGGGCGGCCACGGTGACCTTACTGCTAGCATTTATCAACTTTCAGCACGCTGTTTTGGAATGTTAATGTTTCTTTAATGTACTGTTTAGTATGGAATTATCCGTGTGTACTGAATGCTGTGCAGAACACATCAGAAATATTCTCTGCTGGGTGCATACAGGGTAATGGTTAACACAGCCAAGTGGGAAAGCTTACTCAAGTATCACTAAGTGGTCATATACCTGGTGCTCTTACCTTTTCTGTGATGAGTCTTTTGGGGAGGGGGGGATATTTTACTCTTTCTGTGATCCAGAAAAAATGATAAATAGCTCGGCTCCTCTGGGACTGGAGGCAGGAAGGCGAGTGGTGGTTACACGGAATAAGGGAAGTTGTGGGTGACCACAGTTATTGACCGAGCAAAGGCAGAGTAAGTGTCTCCTGAAAGGGATGATAAATCCTGTGTGTTGGAACAGAACCTTATTGTTCCATCTCTTTGGTGTTACATTAGTTGAAAGCACATGGGGAGGAGGGAGCGATGGATATCTATGAAACCACACACATTCCACCAGGGGCAGGGGAGGGGAAAAAAGAAGAGTGAAGTAGATTGTGAGGGATGAGAGCTACTGAGCTTCTCACAGCTTGTGGTAGCCAACTGGGATGTGTAGCGAGTGGTTGTGTAGCTAGAAGCAAACAAAAAAACTGCTTTTAAAAGGTCTTTCATACCCAGGGTATTATATTTTGATAAGCAGATGGGAGAAGTAAGGCAATAGCAGAGATTGTGTCACATACTTGACAAAGTTGCTTCTTGGACAGTGTTGGGTTCAATGTTTGGGTAAAAAGCAAAAAGCCAGAGTTATGCTTTACCAAAATTGCAAGGGCTGCCATTTTTCTGTCTTACTGGCCTCTAAAGGATAGTGATTAGTCTGTTCAGGTCTTGTTGTGCCTCTTTCAGCCACTCATAAAATAGACTTTCTCCTGTGCTGATTATAACAGTGCTGAGCTCCCGACGTGGATGCTAAGCTCAATTAATTTGTTAAGTGCTTTGCTCTTCAGATGAAAACTGAATTTTAAGTATTGCTCTGTTGAATTCCATCTTTCTTTGCCATCCACGCTGAGGGTATCCAGATGCATTTCAGACTGATGGATTCTCAGCGTGGTTCTTGCTGTGCTGCTCTCTATGGATTATTTTTACATCTACTTAATTCCCTCACTCCACGTGCTTCTTAGACAGAGTATCTGCAAAAGCTGTGGAGACTGAGAGAGGAGATTCCTTGGGTAAATACTGGCCTTAATTAAAGTGCCAGAGTTTCATTTCATTTATGAAATGAAATTAGGAATTTGAAAGTAAGAGCTTATAGCAGTGGGAGAAGGAGAGGTCAAGTGACTGTAGTTCAAGAAGCTGAGCTCAGGTCCTCTCTGTGTGATACCTTTTGGTCCACCAGTGAAGAAGTCACTTGCTGGGCCTGTAATCCTCATGATACAGAGGGGATATCCCAGTCTTTGTTCAGATGATGTATAGCTTTAGATAAGTGCCGTATATTTGCTATTAACATAAATTTAGTTCTTCAGTTCTTTCTGGCCTTGCCCTACAAATAGGAATTTGTTGAGGAACTGGGGGTTGGGACTGCTACAGAGGAGTGCAGATACGTGATGTGCTGCTGTAGTGGTGTGAGGTAACCATCATGTGAGGTAACCATCATGTGAGGTAACCATAGAATCATAGAATCATAGAATCATTCAGGTTGGAAGAGACCCTTGGGATCATCGAGTCCAACCATCTCCCCTACTCTACAAACTCAACGCAGAGCAGCAGAGCTTGCTGCTGGGGAGCAGGGGGACACCCCGAGTGCCACACACTCCTGGTGGTGTCCCCAGCTATGTCTCCACCTGGGTTTGCTGCTGTGACCTGGGCAGCCAGACAATCTCTGCTTGTTCCTTGGGAAGTTCAGAAAAATCCACCTAAAATATATTGACCGAGACCATTTTTGGCCCTAATGCCCGGCCCATGTTTCTGAGCATCATGCTCAGGTCTGGGGCATCACAGGCCAAGCTTCCCAGTCCAGTGGGATTTTTTGGGAAGTCTTTTACTTGTTACTCACTTGGGGATGACAGCAGGCAACCAGGGAGAAGTGCAGGTGTGTTCAGTGCCCAAAAGCTATCCCTTTGTTACTCCAGATAAAAAGTTCTCAGGAGAAGGGAATAGTGACTAGAGGTTGAAGTTCACCTTCAGGCGATGTTGATTTGTCATTCTCTTACCATCATGCTAAAGGCTTCCTGTAGCAGCTCACCACTTCTTCCTGATTCTTCACCTGCTTTTGGTGATCTAATTATTGGATGTCTGGTGCCCCTCCTCTAGGCAACAAAGAGAAATAGCCTCTCTGGGGAGCACTGTGCCTTATCTACCTGGGACACCTCAGCAATACCGATTTATCTTCATTGCCTGCAGATGGGTCCTCTGGGACCAGCTTAGACTTGGACCCTACCAGCTCTCTTTGGGACAGGAATTTGACCTGTTGTCCCCATTGAGACTCCTCCAAAGCTCAAGATGAGGCAGGGCCTGGCTTAGTCCTACAGCCAACCCAAGAGTTTCACAGGAGGCTTGTGAAGGTTGTAGGTAGCTGGGAACAGGAGTGTGATGCTCCTCCATGCTTGTCTGCCCAACGTTGGGTTATTTCATACCCCCAGATGCCACAGCCAGCTCCCACTGCGCTCTCTGTGTGTATTTGTGGTGTGTTTGCTTGGCAGACCTGACACCTTGCTATGATAGTGGATTTAGTTGGTTGCAGGCTGCCAACAAGCTGTCATCCTGGTGCTAACAGATGTTTCCATTCTTTTAAAACCCATTAGGTAGACAACTGATTGTGCTCTCTTCCCCACTGAGGCTCTGTTGGAATAATACAGTCTCTGGGCAAACTAGCCTGGATATATCTTCCAGCAAGTGGGGGCTTGGCAGGAAGGTCCCCACAATATGAGAAGAATCTGAATAACTTACTGTTTGAGAACAGTGACAATGGACAATGCTCAGCATCCTTGTACCAGCTGTGCCCCTCTGCTGGTGCTGCTTGTGCTGTAAGACCTGAGCACCTGGCTCTTCTCCGAAGACCTGAATCCTTGGCCCATCGTTCCCCAGGGACTGTAGATGACCTGTGTCTCTGTGTGCAGAGTGGGTGGTTCCCTTACCTCTGCAATCACTGACAACCAGCAAACTCTAATAAGGTTAGGGTTAGGAAGCCAAATCTAGGCAATGGTGCTTTGCTTCCCAAAGCTCTGCCATGCTGGACTTGCTGTCTGAGAACAGAGCCGTGTACATAAGGTCCTCATCTTCTTCACTGGACACCAATAGGAGAGAAATTCTCCCAAGTTTAGACATCTGAGTTGTCCCCTGGGCATCTCCTTTCTCTCAATCCCTTATTTGCCCTGGGAGGGAACAGGTAGAATCATAGAATCATAGAATCATTGAGGTTGGAAGAGACCCTTGGGATCATCGAGTCCAACCAGGAGAGGTCAAGTGACTGTAGTTCAAGAAGCTGAGCTCAGGTCCTCTCTGTGTGATACCTTTTGGTCCACCAGTGAAGAAGTCACTTGCTGGGCCTGTAATCCTCATGATACAGAGGGGATATCCCAGTCTTTGTTCAGATGATGTATAGCTTTAGATAAGTGCCGTATATTTGCTATTAACATAAATTTAGTTCTTCAGTTCTTTCTGGCCTTGCCCTACAAATAGGAATTTGTTGAGGAACTGGGGGTTGGGACTGCTACAGAGGAGTGCAGATACGTGATGTGCTGCTGTAGTGGTGTGAGGTAACCATCATGTGAGGTAACCATCATGTGAGGTAACCATAGAATCATAGAATCATAGAATCATTCAGGTTGGAAGAGACCCTTGGGATCATCGAGTCCAACCATCTCCCCTACTCTACAAACTCAACGCAGAGCAGCAGAGCTTGCTGCTGGGGAGCAGGGGGACACCCCGAGTGCCACACACTCCTGGTGGTGTCCCCAGCTATGTCTCCACCTGGGTTTGCTGCTGTGACCTGGGCAGCCAGACAATCTCTGCTTGTTCCTTGGGAAGTTCAGAAAAATCCACCTAAAATATATTGACCGAGACCATTTTTGGCCCTAATGCCCGGCCCATGTTTCTGAGCATCATGCTCAGGTCTGGGGCATCACAGGCCAAGCTTCCCAGTCCAGTGGGATTTTTTGGGAAGTCTTTTACTTGTTACTCACTTGGGGATGACAGCAGGCAACCAGGGAGAAGTGCAGGTGTGTTCAGTGCCCAAAAGCTATCCCTTTGTTACTCCAGATAAAAAGTTCTCAGGAGAAGGGAATAGTGACTAGAGGTTGAAGTTCACCTTCAGGCGATGTTGATTTGTCATTCTCTTACCATCATGCTAAAGGCTTCCTGTAGCAGCTCACCACTTCTTCCTGATTCTTCACCTGCTTTTGGTGATCTAATTATTGGATGTCTGGTGCCCCTCCTCTAGGCAACAAAGAGAAATAGCCTCTCTGGGGAGCACTGTGCCTTATCTACCTGGGACACCTCAGCAATACCGATTTATCTTCATTGCCTGCAGATGGGTCCTCTGGGACCAGCTTAGACTTGGACCCTACCAGCTCTCTTTGGGACAGGAATTTGACCTGTTGTCCCCATTGAGACTCCTCCAAAGCTCAAGATGAGGCAGGGCCTGGCTTAGTCCTACAGCCAACCCAAGAGTTTCACAGGAGGCTTGTGAAGGTTGTAGGTAGCTGGGAACAGGAGTGTGATGCTCCTCCATGCTTGTCTGCCCAACGTTGGGTTATTTCATACCCCCAGATGCCACAGCCAGCTCCCACTGCGCTCTCTGTGTGTATTTGTGGTGTGTTTGCTTGGCAGACCTGACACCTTGCTATGATAGTGGATTTAGTTGGTTGCAGGCTGCCAACAAGCTGTCATCCTGGTGCTAACAGATGTTTCCATTCTTTTAAAACCCATTAGGTAGACAACTGATTGTGCTCTCTTCCCCACTGAGGCTCTGTTGGAATAATACAGTCTCTGGGCAAACTAGCCTGGATATATCTTCCAGCAAGTGGGGGCTTGGCAGGAAGGTCCCCACAATATGAGAAGAATCTGAATAACTTACTGTTTGAGAACAGTGACAATGGACAATGCTCAGCATCCTTGTACCAGCTGTGCCCCTCTGCTGGTGCTGCTTGTGCTGGGAAGAATCTGAATAACTTACTGTTTGAGAGCTCAGCATCCTTGTACCACCTGTGCCCCTCTGCTGGTGCTGCTTGTGCTGTAAGACCTGAGCATCTGGCTCTTCTCCAAAGACCTGAATCCTTGGCCCATCGTTCCCCAGGGACTGTAGATGACCTGTGTCTCTGTGTGCAGAGAGGGTGGTTCCCTTACCTCTGCAATCACTGACAACCAGCAAACTCTAATAAGTTTAGAGTTAGGAAGCCAAATCTGGGCAACGGTGCTTTGCTTCCCAAAGCTCTGCCATGCTGGACTTGCTGTCTGAGAACAGAGCCGTGTACATAAGGTCCTCATCTTCTTCACTGGACACCAATAGGAGAGAAATTCTCCCAAGTTTAGACATCTGAGTTGTCCCCTGGGCATCTCCTTTCTCTCAATCCCTTATTTGCCCTGGGAGGGAACAGGTAGAATCATAGAATCATAGAATCATTGAGGTTGGAAGAGACCCTTGGGATCATCGAGTCCAACCATCTACCCTACTCTACAAAGTCCTCCCCTACACTATATCCCTCAGTACCGTTTTTTGGGGTATGTGACTTTGCAGCTCATCTGACCCTCTGCAGCACAAACCCAACTGCACCTTATGAGTGTGTTTCCCTCCACTGCCCACGGATCACTGTGGATGCATAAAATTGAGATCCCCCCCTTCCCTAAGGGTAGAAGCAATCATCACCTGGCATCTGGCATCTTCTCTCCCATCCCCAGGAGCAATTTGTAACCACGGCTCTAATTCTGCTCACTCTTGAGTGACTCCTCTGGTATCATTAGAAATGAAGTGTGGAAAATCTCATCTTTTGGGACCCTGGTTCTTTCGGCCTTTGAAGAGATGCAAACAATGGAAATAAGGAGTAAGAGATGTAGATATCAAAATTACAATGCAGTTCTTAAAGACCAGAATCTTGCCAGAGGTATGTTCTTTGTGTAGAAATTAAGATGATCACAGGAACACCAAGTTAAATGGAACAGTCATGAATGAATTCTCATAAAAAAGGAAGACATCTGTATTTCTACACCTCCACAGAGGAATAATTATGAGCATAGATAATCCACTGCCCTCGGTTTTGTGCTGCTTCCTTCACACCATCCCACTGTATTCACTGCGTTGTCTGTCCAAGGAAGAGGGAATAAATACTCTCTTTGAAATAATGAATACTGCCAAAACGGTGGTGGGTATTTAAGTCTTAAATAGTTTTCAGAGGTGCCCTGGGTGCCCGAGGGAAGGATTGTGTTTGAAAGGCACCGAGGGAGGCAGGAGACAGAGTGTTCATGGCGCTGCTGATTCCCTCCTGCAAATGGGCTCAGAGGACCTTTTGGTCACGACTGAAGGAATTGGCAGTTTGCTCCATAATTCTTCCTTATTCTTGGACAGCAGAGTTTGTTTTTATCTCATGCTCTAGTCTGTCATCTGTCTTCACCAGCTGCTGACTATCTTCGGCGTTAGGGAGTTATAGTTAAGAAGAATGATGTTTTGAAACGTGCGTTAAGGACAGAGTTAGCAGCGAAGAGTGCGGAACTGCTGAAAAATGAGATTTAAAACTGTGATATTGAACCTTTTTGGGATCTGCTGACATAGGTCTGCACAGCTCATTACCTGCTGTGGGATGCCAAGAATCTTCTGAAGAAGACTAGACTCCTCCTTGTGCTGAATGGTGTGCAAACAGAAAGGGGAAAGAAAATCATGATCCTTAGTCATAAATTTAACCTACCCAGCTTCATTTGAAGACTCTTAAAACTTAAACAAGTCAGCTGAAGGCCCATATGTTGTGAAGCATAAGCAATCCCATGAAGCTTGAAGAAGGGTTGCTCATAAATGGGTTCATTTGTATCCAGCAGGCGAGCAAACCATCTGGAAGCCTCACCCAGAAAAGCATCTCCCATTCCCAATGGAAAGATGTGATAGAGCTCCAACAGCTCAGTATGGATGATAAATGTTATTAATTTGAAATCCTCTTTTGCCTAACGAAGAAGTACAAGCTGTATATCTAGGACTTTTTATTTCCTTGTATCCATACAACCTGGATGACCAGCTTCCTTCTAGATGGACACCCTTGTACCGTGTTGTGAAGTCGTGTGTGGCTTCTCTTTTACTCAAGTGGAAGCACCAAAAAAACCCCAACCAAACAAAAAAGTTCACGTTGAGACTTGTGAAATGTCTTACTCTTAATTCCAAAAGTTGTCATGAAATTTGTGGTCACTTGAAAACATATGGATGAGTTATATCCGTGAGATTCTAGGAAGCACCCTCCAGGCTCTTCACATTATTTTTCCATTGAAGTGTTTGGGTTCCTTACTGCTCAGCTGGTGCTAGAATTACTCTGAAGACAAATGTTCAGCAGAAGCAGATGCCTTGTTCAGGAAACTCCTACTTCCTGCAGGACTATTTTTATCCTGTTGATGGGCAGGAACTGAAGCCGTGTTTTATGAACCACTGAAATAAATTGGTGTCCATTCATCCCTCCTTGGTGTGGCAAGTCCACTCCCAAGGTCAATTTGTTTCTTGTCATGGTATTTTTGCTGCTGGTGGATGCCAGACAATTGATTTGTGTGTGCTGTGGAAACGTCAAAATGAGCGGAAAATATTTATTATTGTTTTTAAGTGCCAAAAATTTCCTTGGCTGTAGGAGAAAGGAGCTGAAGGCAGTGCCTGAGCAGAATAGGTTACTGGGTAATAAATGGAAGAGGCGAGAGCACATTCTAGGAATTCAAACAAGGAGTTCAGTGGAGGGGCTGTAATGCTTCCTCCACATTGTTTTGGTTCATATTTATGCCGGAAGGGGACAGGAAAAGGTCTGTCTTTTGTATTCATGTCTCTATATTGAAGCAAGAGCAGAACATGACTAGGAAGCTAAGTCCTTTGATAATGCCACTTAGCAGATGGGCCATTAGCGAGAGGCGAGATCTGCCGCTGCACGCGCTTCAAACAGATCACAAATCTCTGGAATTAATTTCCCAGCCTCTGTGTAGGGAGAGGGATTCGAGGAGCAGGTCAGCAGGAGCAGGCAAGAGTGGGAGACCAAGAGCCGTTCCCATTGTCTGTAACTGGGATAAAACAGGTCTGGGGAACTGCGCTGAGACTGAGACCGACCTGTCGGGTACGTACGTTTCAAAGAAATGAAAAATAGGTGGTTGGATGCTTCAGTAGAATTGAGTGATTTCTCCGACAGGGCCATTTGCTTCCTTTGAAAGGAAGACATTAGAGTTGCTGCTTTGAATGTTGATGCTTGCCAAGTGTGCCCAGCAAACGAAAGCTTTGGGGAACAGGCATTAGATTGGAAGATGAATGAACAGTCAGACAGGACCAGCTAATACCTGCTGAGAGGAGACTGACTGGAAGCAGTGAAGCCCTGTCACACAAAAAGGATGGAAATCACAGCTGGGGAGTGTGCACTGATTTATTCGGACTCTTGTGGCTGCTTCTACGTGGCAGATGGCCCTGCAGGTTTGGGAAGGGGCTCCTGCACAGGGACGTGTGTGTTGGAGGGTGGGCTTCAGAAGCAAATGTCACAGTTGCAGAAAACACTCAGTGAAGCCTTTTGAAACTTCATATATGATGAGGTTGATTATTGAATGAAAATCTCTGATCTTTACTCGCTTTTTAACTGGTGTCCCTGTTACTTGTCCTTTATCTTTGTCATGTCAAGCAGTTCCTTTGACAGGATCATCTTCACATTAGCTGTCTACACTTTTGGCTGTGTTATCTGATATTTGAAGTGAATATACTATTTGGGGATAGTTCTCTCAGTTGATCAGACTATTTTAAGCTGCGAAGCTATAAGAAGTAGAACTGAATATTTCAGCTCAAGTATAAGTCAGTCACTGAGTTCTTACTGTAAATATTCTCTCCTGCAACGTTGTATAGAAAGTGAGAAATTAAATCCTTTAAACTCTTTGTACTGAGAGTTTATGCCTCATCCTAAATTGGCCTTGGCGTATTGAGAGTACTGGGGGATGGAGCAACAATGAATATAATGTTGTCATCTTCATTTTTGGTTTAAAAAAAAAAAAGGCAGACAATGCAGTTGTTTTTGTTGTGTCAAGGGAGCAAGATGGATAAAAACAAATCCTTTATTCTGATTTCCATCACTGAAAATGAATTCTGAAGGTCAGAAGGTTAGTAAATACTGGAGTTGAAAAGAGTTTTTTTCTAGTTAAAAATCTTTAAATTAGAGAATTATAATTCACTGAGTACAAAACAACAGAAGAGGATGTTAAAGGATGAGGGGAAAAACAAAATATTGGCTTTGGGATTTTTTGTTTTCTTTTTGCAGGGAGCAGGAGGCTGGTTCTAAATTCTGGAGATAAATTTTCTGGTTTTGAGTCAGACAAGAGCATCCAAGAAATCCAAGATCTCAATTATTTCTTCATTTCTGTTGGAACAAAAATCTACTCCAGGCCCTCATTTTATTTTGTATTTTTTTTCTCTTTTATTTCTAGTTGGCACAAGAGGCATTATCTTGAATCTCTTGGAAGGAAACCTAGGATTAAAATTTGGTTTATTAAATAGTCCATGTTCAAGGTGAAGTAAAATCTCGTAGGAGACGTGGGATGCAGTTGGGTAGCAAATGGGTATATATGAGCTCACTGTTTTCAGCAGGATTCCTCTCTTTAGGAGAAGAATTATTGCATGACTTTGTTTAAAAAAGCATAAAATCTGTATTTTAGTCTGTTGACAGTTTATTGGAAGTTTTTCATAAAGGCTAGAAATTTCCTGGGGCTTGTCAGCCTCCTTTGAGAAGGGCAAAGGCTCTTCCAAACTGATGTGACACATGGCACGAAATGGGAGCAAAAGCAAGAGGTGAGTTGTTCTGCTGCTGGTACTTTCAGGCCCAGAATCCTCTTTAGCAGAGGTTTGGTGACACCTAAATGCTTTTGGACATCCTGATCCTGGGCTCTGAGAAGCGAGTCGGGAACGATATTGCCTTCAGATCTCCCTCCTGGCCCCTGGCTGATGTCAGGCAGGAAGGAATATGCACCTGTACTCCACATATTCAATGCACAGTCCCTAATTTCACCTTCAGGATGGCTTCATCAGCAATTTAAAATGTCAGAATTTGCACAGAAGCAGCTGAAGCTCAGGAAGGGTGAAAGGGTTCTCAGGCATTGGAATGGGCTGCCCAGGGAGGTGGTTGAGGCCCCATCCCTGGAGGTGTTCAAAAGCCGGGTTGATGTAGTGCTGGGAGGTCTGGTTTAGTGATGATGCTCCTTGTTTGTTGTGTGGGTGTCTATTTTTGTCAAAGTTAGGTTGACGGTTGGACAAGATGATCTTTAAGGTCCCTTCCAACCTAGAAGATTCTGTGATTCTGTGATTCTGTGATTCAGATTTAGGAAGAAAGCTTTGCTGAAGGATGATCTTGGCCAATTGTATCTCCTTGCTTCAAAGAGCAGCAGCCCAGGTACCAAACACTAACACCACGGTGATGTTGTGCATCATGGACCTTGGTCTTCAGGCAGTTGGTCCAAGAGAAGGAAAAGAGCAGCGGAGCAGGGAGACAGGAGGCATGGGAGCTGTGCTGAGGGCCAGCTGCAGCCACCAGTGCTGGGCTAATAACAATTTGAAGTAGAGAATCACAGAATGATATGGGGTTGGAAGGGACCTCTTGGTTGGACCATCCAGTGCAACCCCCTGCCAGAGCAGGTCCACCCAGAGCAGGTCCCACAGGAACGTGTCCAGGTGGGTTTGAATGTCTCCAGAGAAGGAGACTCCACCACCTCTCTGGGCAGCCTCTGCCAGGGCTCTGCCACCCTCACAGAAAAGAAGTTCCTCCTCATGTTTTGATGGAACTTCTTATATTCAAGTTTGTGCCCGTTTTCTCTTGTCCTGTCCCTGGGCACCACTGAAAAAAGACCAGCCCCATCCTCCTGACACCCACCCTTGAAGTATTTATAGACATTGATCAGATCCCCCCTCAGCCTTCTCTTCTCCAGACTAAAAAGACCCAAGTCCTTCAGCCTTTCCTCATCAGAGAGATGTTCTAGTCCCCTCATCATCTTTGTAGCCTCTGCTGTCCCCTCTCCAGCAGTTCCCTGTCCTTGAACTGGGGAGCCCAGAACTGGACACAGGGCTCCAGGTGGGACCTCCCCAGGGCAGAGCAGAGGGGGAGGATGACCTTCCTCTACTTGGTGGCCACACTCTTCTTGATGCCCCCCAGGATGCCACTGGCCTTCTTGGCCACAAGGGCCCATTGTTGGCTCATGGGCATCCTGTTGTCCACCAGGACTCCTAGGCTTTTTTCCTCAGAGCTGCTCTCCAGCAGGTCACCCCCAACCTGTCCTGGTGCAATCAGAGAAGTGCAGTCAGATTTCCACAAAAACTTCATTGAAGTGGTACTTAAATATTTAGATGAAAAGTGAGGACTTTTATAGGCATTGATCAAATTCCCCCTCAGCCTTCTCTTCTCCAGACTAAAAAGACCCAAGTCCCTCAGCCTTTCCTCATAAGAGAGATGTTCTAGGCCCCTCATTATCTCTGTAGCATGTGGTGATGTGGTGTCCCCTCTCCAGCAGTTCCCTGTCCTTCTGGAACTGGGGAGCCCAGAACTGGACACAGGGCTCCAGGTGGGACCTCCCCAGGGCAGAGCAGAGGGGGAGGATGACCTTCCTCTACTTGGTGGCCACACTCTTCTTGATGCCCCCCAGGATGCCACTGGCCTTCTTGGCCACAAGGGCCCATTGTTGGCTCATGGGCATCCTGTTGTCCACCAGGACTCCTAGGCTTTTTTCCTCAGAGCTGCTCTCCAGCAGGTCACCCCCAACCTGTCCTGGTGCAATCAGAGAAGTGCAGTCAGATTTCCACAAAAACTTCATTGAAGTGGTACTTAAATATTTAGATGAAAAGTGAGGACCTTCCAGAGGGAATCAATCAGAGAGTTCACTCTGCAGGACACGACCCCTTTGTTTCCGTGTGCAGCTTTTCCCCAGTGAGTGGGTTTTGTTGTTGTTGGGTTTGGGGTTTTTTTGAGGTTTGTTTGTTTATGTGTTTGTTTGTTTAAAAAACAATTTCTGAAAAATTTGTTACTAGATACGACCCTGAGCGTTTGCTATTTTTTACTCCTGGTCTTTTACTTTTTACCCTTTTTTTTTTTTAGACTTTTACTTTTGCTAGAGGGAGGAAGTCAAAGATGGTAGAAAATGAAGTGTAAAAATGTAGAAAATGTAAACTCCGTGTTTTGTGAAAATGGTAAAAGAAAAAAAGAGCCCTCAAAACTTTCTATTTATAAACTGGAACTGCTTGTCAAAGGCTCTTCAAGATGCTTTTAGACATGCTAGCTCTCTGGCAGCAAGAATTCCCACACAAATATACATGATGAGAGGATAAAAAGAGCTATGAAACCTATTCTTTTATTCTCCCCCGTTGCTCAGGGTGCATTGTTGTTAACATGGCATTCGCTGGTTCAAAATCAGCAATTTATTCAGTGACTTCAGGCTGTTATCGCTGCGTGTAAATTGTACCTGTTGCTGAATGTCTTGGAGAAAGGTACATTTTGATCCCAAGTGGGATGACTTGTGCTTCCCTGTAGCTCCGGGAAAGTGTCGAGTCTGGCTTTTCAGCTCATGTGCAGAATTAGAAAGGAATTGCCCGAGGAAAATGTGGCAGAATTGGCCTTTCTGCTCTGCAGCCCTGGTTGCCCTGAGCAGGAGACACAGACCTCTCCTGGGGTGCAGCAGGTGGAAGGAGGAGCGTGTGTTGGGCTTCTGCTCCCCCTCCTTGGCTCCTAAACCCAGCTTTATAACAGGGTATAACTTGGAGTAAACCAAGGGCAGAATTAAGTGACATCATAGAATCATAGAATCATAGAATCAGAAAATCATAGAAGCACAGAATTGCTCAGGCCAGAAGGGACCTCCAAAGGCCATCTAGTCTGACCCCCCCACAGTCAGCAGGGACACCCCCAACTAGACCAGGTTGCCCAGGGCCTCGTCGAGCCTCTCCTTGAATATCTCCAGGGATGGGGCCTCAACCACCTCCCTGGGCAACCTGTTCCAGTGCTCCACCACCCTCACAGTGAAGAACCCTCCGGCAATAAGCCTTGCAAATCTGGGGCAAATCTGGCCTCCCCTCTCCCAGATAAGAGCATTTACGGGCACGTTGGGAGTAGGTTCCTCTTCCCCCACTCCCCAGCTCACGATCTCAGTCCCCAGTCCCTCTTCCAGCCCCTCTCAGTCTGTTTTCCACTTGTGAGCTGCCTGTTTGAACTGCTGGGAAAGCACTTTCCAGAATTGCTGAACCTGCACAGCTCAGGTGAGGGGTAAAACAGTAAATGCCACCGGCTGGAAATCTGATGGGTCTGATCTGATCGGCCCCCACCACGGGGGCTCCTGCTCCCACTCCAGAGCCTGCAGGAGTCAGTAGCTCTGATTCCATTTCTCTTGGCCTTTGGTTTAATTTCAGAAGTAGCTCACACCTGCGGAATGTTCGCTAGGATTTTCTTTTCTTTTCTTTTATTGCTTTTATGAAGAATGATGCCAGGGGAAAGAGGCCCATCCTAATTGTTTTGCTCTCTCAGCTGATGAGGGCGTCCAGTTCTGGGCTCCCCAGTTCAAGAGGGCCAGGGAACTACTAGAAGGAGTCCAGCGAAGGGCAACAAAGATGATTCAAGGATTGGAGCATCTCCCTTATGAGGAGAGACTGAGAGAGCTGGGACTTTTTAGTCTGGAGAAGAGAAGGCTGAGGGGAGACCTTATCAATGCCTACAAGTATCTCAAGGGCAGGCTGAGGGAGGAGGGAACCAGACTCTTTTCGGTGGTTCCCAGTGAGAGGACGAGGGGCAACGGGCACAAGTTGGAACAGAAGAGGTTCCACTCAAATATGAGGAGACACTTCTTTGGGGTGAGGGTGGCAGAGCCCTGGAACAGGCTGCCCAGGGAGGGGGTGGAGTCCCCTTCCTTGGAGATTTTCAAGCCCCACCTGGATGCTCCTGAGTAACATGCTCTGACAAGCTCTGGGCAATCCTGCTTCAGCAGGGGAGTTGGACTAGATGATCTCTATGGTCCCTTCCAACTCTAAAATTCAGTGAAAAAATTCAGTGAAATACAGCAGTGAGGTCTTCCTGTGCTTCGTGGCCCTGGTGCTCCTTGTACATACCCCATGCGTGAGCATGTGCAGATGTACTTTGTGCTGTGTTCCTGCTGGGATCCTGGCATAAGAGCAAGGTTACCCATCAGAGAGCTCTGTCTCCGTGGGCAGGAATTTAGTAGCTCAGTGCCAACCAGCAAACTTGGGAACCACACCACCTCCCTCCTGGCCATGGCAGCGGGAGACAGAGGAGGAAAGGGATGATTTCAAGTCACAGCCATGTGTTTCCTCTGTGCCCTGAGTTCCAGCCCCATGCTGTATGACTCCAGCTCTCAATCAGAAAATTTAGCAGAACATGTAACGGTGTAACTAGATGGTATGTTTACACTGGTTAATTGAAAGTACTTTTCCCTGGAGGCTAATTACAGTGCAAGCCATTAAATCACAATTAGGATTTGTTTGAATATCCGAACCATTATGAATATCATTTCTGGAAAAAAGAAGTGCAGTGCTTAGGGCTGGCCCCAGCTTGGTACTGACATACCAATTTTGTGCAAGAATGCAGAATCTGATCACTTTTCTCGACCAGTGACCTGCTTAGCACATCTCACACCTCCCACCAGCTGGGGCTGACACTGATACTTCCGAGAAAGTCAATTCATTCTCTTGAAGCCTGTCCATCTTTCTGAACACGATGGGAGTTAAGTGCAGTAATGGAAAGCTTATAGATTCTTTCATCTGCTGGAACCAGCTGATTCTTCAAAGTATAGTGCTTTAAGGAAACCATTTCTGATGCTATGGAGTATTCTGATACTACACATGGCCTTGTGTCATTATTTGTATGATAGGACACTGGAGAGGAAATTCCGTCCTTGACCGCAGCTTGATGATCATTTATTTCTCAGTTAAACAGTGGCCTGACATAGAACTGCACTGGCTCATATGAGTTTTATTAAAATTTACTTCTTATCACAGTGTATGTCTCAATAGCTGTGTAGGCCAATGACTCTGAGACAGTCAGTAGCAGGGAACTACTGGTTGTTGGGCAGACAAAGTTAAAGGTAAGCTCTTAAATCTGGTCTTCCAAGTTCACATTTGACACCCCTGCTAAATCTGGTATGTACAGGTAAAATCTTGCAGTTTCTGTAGCCTAAAGTGAAACAAGGAACACAGAAAGTATTTATGGATGCAATAGGAGCACAGAGGAAAGGCAGAATGGCTCCTTTAGCAGCAATCCTGAGTTGCTGAGACAATCAGTAGCAGGGAACTACTGGTTATTGGGCAGACAAAGTTAAAGTTAAGCTCTTAAATCTGGTCTTCCAAGTTCACATTTGACACCCCTGCTAAATCTGGTATGTACAGGTAAAATCTTGCAGTTTCTGTAGCCTAAAGTGAAACAAGGAACACAGAAAGTATTTATGGATGCAATAGGAGCACAGAGGAAAGGCAGAATGGCTCCTTTAGCAGCAATCCTGAGTTAGGTGATTAGTGGTGTATAATCAGGGCTAGGAACTTGTGAATTTGGTGGGTTCTTGTGAGGAACTTGTGAGGTTGGTGTGTGAATAGTGGAGGAAGAGGCAGAGACCTGAGTGTGTGTGGTGCAGGTGTGTAAATCACCACTGGATGTTGTGTCATATCAAAGCTCTAACGCTCTTTGTTCACTGAAGGGAGCTCCAGGATCCAGTTGGGCTGAGCTTTGGGTTTCTCTCCGGTGTCTGCTGTGGGGTTGGTCCTTTACTGACCTACACCCCCACGGTTCCACTGAGTCCTTAATGCTGGGGCTCAGCCTGGGGACTAGCACTCGGCTCTGTTTTTAGGGATCCCTCTGTAATACCAGAAATAAGTATTGCAATTAAGCTGCTGAATACAGGGCATCTAACTTCAAAGGTTCAACTGAAGTAAGAATGTCTAAACTGCAACAAAAAAAGAAAATAAATCCAAACGCTTTTTTACCATTTTAAGTTTGAGATGAAATCTACCAAGCTGGCAGATGTTTGCTTAATTTAGAAAGAAATACTTTTCCCTAACTAAGAGTCAAGTCCTACATCATGTAGGAATATTGGATGGACCAAATACTCTGTGTGCTTTCTTTTGCTCTAAAAACAATTAATTGTCACCTGGGCTTTCTGATGGTCTTATTTTTGCTATTCAGCATCGCTGGGCAGGTGGGGAGGGCAAGGGATGCGCCCAGTTCCAAAAGACCACTGTTCCTAAGCTGGAAAGCTAGATTTTGAGATTTGGGGTTTGCTAAGGTCTGCTCCTTATTGTGAAGGATTCAAATGCCACCTCCATTCCCTGGACACACCTGGGGTGTGTGTGCCATGTGGGCAGATCACCCGCTCTGAGCTTGGGGCTGTGTTGCTGGAAGCTGAGAAAGAAGACCCGAAGAGGATTTACTCCCCAGGCAATTCGTATGAGCCAAGTAGTCAGGCCAAGGTAGGACATACCGGGAATTCAACCTCTAAACTGCTACCCCAGCTTTGCTGTCACCCTAATGAGAGCGTGATGAACTTTTCTCAGAGCTTTCTAGAAAGGAGAGCTAATGACTTTCAAGTTTTGGAAGCTTTCTTTGAATTATAACCTTCCTTGCTATTTGTGTTCTCTGCTGACGACTGTAATTCTCTTTTCTTCTCTTCATGTGAAGGGATAATTTGATGGTTGAGTGTAGAGAGTTACGAGTGACATGCAAAAGAAATAAACAGGGGTGGTGACGATATTGCAAGCTAATTTTGCAGGAGTCGATGGTACTCTGCCTCAATACAGAGAAAGTTTGTTTTCTCATATGTATATTTATTTATTTATTTTAAAAGACAAGCTACGAATCATAGAATCATACAATTGTCTGGGTTGGAAGGGACCTTTCAGATCATCGAGTCCAACCATCAACCTAACTCTGATAAAAACCGTCACTAACCCATGGCTCTAAGCACTATGTCAACCCAGCTTTTAGATACCTCCAGGGATGGTGCCTCAACCCCTTCCCTGGGCAGCCCATTCCAAGGCTTAAGAACCCTCTCAGTGCCAAAATTCTTCCTAATCTCCAATCTGAACCTCCCGTGGTGCAACTTGAGGCCATTTCCTCTTGTCCCATGGCCTGTTCCTTGGGAGAAGAGACCGACCCCCCCTGGCTACACCCTCCTTTCAGGGAGTTGTAGAGAGCAATAAGGTCTCCCCTCAGCCTCCTCTTCTCCAGGCTGAACACCCCCAGCTCCCTCAGCCTCTCCTCACAAGACTTGTGCTCCAGACCCCTCACCAGCTCTGTTGCCCTTCTCTGGACCCGCTCCAGCCCCTCAGTGTCTTTTTTCTGGGAAGGGGCCCAAAACCGAACACAGTAAAATAGAAGAAGCTCCCAGTGACTTCTAGAAATTTGAAAAACAACCTGAGCCTGATTTCTGATTTCTGACTGTAGTCAGGAATAACATCACTGTTACCTGTGGTTTACAAGTCAGATTTAGAGGGTTGGACTAGATGATCTCCAGAGGCCCCTTCCAACCCCATATGATTCTAGGATTCTTCCAAGTGCTGCTTTTGTTTCTGGCTCTGTCTCAGTTCCCCTTTTGGACAAGACACGGAGCTCCACTGAGGCAGCTTTCCTGTAGATCTTTCTGTCCCTTCCTGCTCATTGTGGGATCTTATTCCTCACAACACACCACCAATACTGTGGTGGGGAAGGTCCCACTCAACCATCAGCCGCTCTCTGGTCCAAAAAGGCACAGTGGGTGTTACTCAGGCTTGACTATGCTGGGGTTGCAGAGCAGTAGCCAAAGACAAGAACTGTTTGTGCCTCCAGTGGCAACAGAAAGGAAATCCTTCACATGAATTCAGCTGAATTTCCCAGACCACCTTTCAGTGGGTGTGGAATCAGGATTCAATTTTAATTTTCCTTGAGTAACCAACAATACGGCTCTATCACAGTCATTGCTATTAGCCAGGTAATTACAAACCCATCATGTAAAAAACAGCATCTTAAATCCAGTTTAATATTAATCTGTGTCAAATTTACAGTGACAGCAGCCTTGTCTTACCAAGGAATATTGATGTAATTATCCCCTTGCAAGAACACAATACTGCAATGCAACAAGCAAACATTTCCTTTAGAAGAAAGGACGGATGTAATCGGTTCTATGGCCACTGCTATTTTTATAGTTGTTGTTTAAACCTGCTGGCAGTCGTGTTCACTTGGTTTTCCTTTCACTGCCAGAGAGGTGCAGAACTGAGAAAGAAATTCAGAGGATTGCACCAAATTTTTAGGGATATACTTTAAATACTGGGATTTGAGGAAATTAATTCCTAGAATTATTGGAAGGGACCTTAAAGATCATTGAGTTCCAACCCCCGTACCCTGGGCAGGGACACCTCCCACCACACCAGGTTGCTCCAAGCCCCCTCCAACCTGCCCTTGAACCCCTCCAGGGATGGGGAGATCTTTTTACCTCTTTAACTCTACCAGCTCCTTGGCTTCCATCTCTCTCCAGCTCTGCCCTTTCCCTCTCCTCCCATCAGCAATGACTTCCAAGCAGGCCGACCCACTGCCCAGCTCTCCACAGCAGCTGGAGGAAGACTTTTTTTCCCCTTTACCATCATATTTTGCAGCTCCAGGTCCCTGGGTGACTGCCTTTGCCAGCGTGAGCCCAGCAGTGTGTCTTTGCTGTGCTCAAGTGAAGGGAGCAGCAGGAGTTATCATAGAATGGTTTGGGTTGGAAGGGACCTCAAAGATCATCTAGTTCCAACCCCCCTGCCCTGGGCAGGGACACCTCCCACCACACCAGGTTGCTCCAAGGCCCCTCCAACCTGCCCTTGAACCCCTCCAGGGATGGGGCAGCCACAGCTTCTCTGGCCAACCTGGGCCAGGCTCTCACCACCCTCACACCAAACAAGTTCTTCCCCACAGCTCAGCTCCATCTCCCCTCTTTTAGGGTCAAACTCTTCCCCCTCCTCCTAGGGCTCCCCTCCCTCATCCAGAGTCCCTCCCCATCTCTCCTGTAGACCTGCTTCAGGTAATTCCTAGCTCATCCCTGAGGAAAAGGAAAAAGCTCAAGTGGAAATGCCTGGAACTGCCCCATTTCCCCTCCCTCCACATTCAGTTTCAGTTCATCTACAGCCTCTTTGGCCGAGGGGGTTATTGGAGGCCCTTTGGCAGGGGCACGGACTCAGCTGAGCCGTGGGGCTGAAGGTGGCTCCTCTGCTCAGTCAGGGTTTCTGGGCAGGAGAATTGGTTCTTGCAAAATGAAACTCTGATGTGGGAAGTTATCAATACGGCCAAAGCTGACCAATTTCCTGCCAGGAAACAATCCACAAATTGTATTGTGTTGATTTAGGCATTATTCTGGACATGAATTGTCTCAGCAGCACATGGGAGCAGTAGGGTTTTTGATTACGTACCTTCTAATTATTTTTTTTTATATATATTTTTTTAAAACCACATTTTGGGTAAAACTCCTCTGCCAAGAGCAATCTTCCGCCCTACACTGTGGTCATGAGGTGTCCATGATGCCATTTAGTCACCAGAAGGCATCGTGATGGGTAGTACAAGCTCTAATACAAGCTCTCTGTTGTTCTGCTGCCGTGGTTGGCAAGGGAAGAGGAGGAGACATCAAAGCCAACACGCACCAACGTCCCTGAGCAGAAATTCTCATTACGAGCTTCTCATCACGCCGGGAGTTTTCACATTTTAAAATGTTAAATACCACTGTTCTTTCCACAGGAAGGGAATTTTACTTCTCAGTTTATAGAGGCTTTCGTGTTGCTTTGTTCAAACTTTCCCACTTCCCCGTGGAGTGAAAATGCTGAGAGGGTGCTGCCGGCACGGGAAGAAATGAGATTTTACCGAGAGCTGCAGAGGGGAGGGATGGAAGACAGTTTCTGCTCCTGAGCACAGAGGGCGACTGGACCAGGATAAATATTATCCTCACTCAGTAGGCTCCAGTCACTGAGATTTGTCTTTCTGAAGCTTCTTTACAGATTAATTTTTTTATATATAAATGTGAGAATAAGTACATACAAAGATGGCAGAGGCAAAATTCTGCAGTAAGAACCTCTTTGATAGAAAATGAAATTACTTGGCTGTTTGAAAATGTTCATGGAAAGTGTTTTTCTCCACTTACACTGGGAAGTCCAAACATCAAATTTTCTTATGTTTTCTGCCACATGTGGGATACAGGAACAAGGGAAGAAGAAAGGGTGGGAATCATTGTGTGTGCCCCCGTCCAGCTTGGATGGCAGAATTCCACAGAAAACCAAAGCTTAAATGCTTCGTGATGCCAATTGAGTTTAGTTTTCCTTTCTTGAGAATTCAGTCTCAGATTGTAAAATCCAATTCAATCACAGCAGTTTCTGATCACCTCAGCAAGCATTAGGTATATTTTTTCTGCCTTTATTCTTTGGTATATGACCTTTCTTTCTTCTTTAAAATGAATGAAGTTCAATTAATCTTCATTTACCATCTTGCCCTGTATTGAAACCTTGGCCTCGTCAATATTTACCATTTCATAGACTGCTGTATTTGTCACTAAATTAACAATTATTTGAGATTCTCCTCTGGGGCAGTGATAGAACTATTTACTGATGATTGACAAGCCCAAGGGGGAGGGAGCGTGGGATGTAGGGAGGGAACAGCAACATTCAGGATTTTGGCTCCCTACAGCCTGGGCTGTGACCTGTGTGGGCACACTCTGCCCTCCATCCCTGCACTTATCTAATCACTATCATCTAATTAAGGAGGGAGCAGGAGTGAGGGACCCACAGCTCCAGCAGGCTCTCCTCTCCCTGACACTGTTATTTCCAGTTGGGCTGTGGGACTGTGACTCTTCCATCTGGGATTTCTTTGGTGACTCCATGAACCTACACTTCAGGAGTGAGAGTGAATTTGTAAACATGGCACCTAGAAATAAAGAAATAAATATGTTTTACCAAGAAGACATTAAAAGTAAATCCAATAGAAGACTCACTGGGAAATAGGTACCAGACACAAGTAAAATGCATATATTTCACAGCTGTATTGAATAGGAAATGTTCTATTTTATTTTTTTTTAAGATGCAGGATAGCAGTCAGCAGGCCTTTAGGTGGATTAAAAAAATCCATACCCTCAGTCCCATTACAGAAATGAGGGAGTTCTTAATGATGAGTGTTAATGCAATTATTATTCAAGTTATGAATCCATCTGCCCTTTCTTGTCGTAAGAGTGTTATTTCCCCATATGATATGTCTGATATGTCCTAGCATCTGCTGAGACCCAGCCCAGGTACAATATATGTGTATTATAACGAAAATATAATTTTCATTATATTTCTGTCTTGTTTATAATAGGGCATAGAGCAGTCTGAGTCCTGGAGCAGGTAACTTCAAAAGAAAATAGTACAAATGAAGTGCAATGCAGATATTAGAGCATGTCAAATGATATTTTATGGGTGCCAGCGGAAGGGGCCGTGATAAATGATGGGGGGAAAGTAGAAAGGAAAGGTGCCCAGACATTTGCAAGAGGGGTTTGTCAGTGATCTTCACAAAGATGGAGGAGCTGGAGATGCTGGAGGTGCTGGTGGCAGAGCTGGGAGGTGAGGAGTTGGAGGGGGTTGGCAGGAGGTGAGGAGTTGGAGGGGGTTGGCAGGAGGTGAGGAGTTGGAGGGGGTTGGCAGGACGTGAGGAGTTGGAGGGGGTTGGCAGGAGGGGAGGAGTTGGAGGGGGATGGCAGGAGGTGAGGAGTTGGAGGGGGATGGCAGGAGGTGAGGAGTTGGAGGGGGTTGGCAGCGCAACCCGGGCGCGGGGACGGTCATCGGTGTGTCAGGGAAGGGACATTGGTAGGGTGGCTCATTCTACAAACATTTTAGTACAAGCTCTTTTTGGCTCAGAGGGCAGTGGGACAGGGTTCTTAAGAGAAAGGGGATGTGTAAGGCTTCTGAGTCACATTTATGAATACTATAAAAAGCTGAGTCTACACCTTTGCTTGGCTTTTATCCCTTTGATTGAGCCTGAAACAAGGTTGATTGCATTGAATTCGTTCTATGCCAACCTTATCCATTGTTTATTAAGAAAATTTAAGAGGCAAAAAGGGCAATAAATGGCTTTAAGGATAATAAAAATAGGTTAAAATTGTATTAGGGCTTTAAGGATAATAAAAGTAAGTTAACATTGTATTGTACTACCACGATTTGGAAGGATGCTTCCTGCTCTGGTTGTTGGAAATGAGTTAATGTGCCAAGGATGCCAATGGAAACTAGACTTCTCTGTCCTACCATGAAATGAGGTTACTCAGGACAAAGCAAAATGATGTTGATATACCTCTCTGTAGTCCCGCTTTCGGCTTTGCTGAAACCAAGATTCTTAGGGAAGCCATAAATATTTCTGATTTCGGGTTACAAGGTCCCAGGTTCAGTTCCAGTTCAGTTCCAGTGTGGCGAGTAGGGCCCGAGAAGTGATCATCCCCCTGTACTGGGCACTGGTGAGACCCCACCTCGAGTACTGTGTCCAGTTTTGGGCCCCCTACCACAAGAAGGACATTGAGGTGCTGGAGCGGGTCCAGAGAAGGGCAATGGAGCTGGTGAGGGGTCTGGAGCACAAGTCTTGTGAGGAGAGGCTGAGGGAGCTGGGGTTGTTCAGTCTGGGGAAGAGGAGACTGAGGGGA
>NW_015091045.1:1560327-1646050 GCF_001431845.1 Calidris pugnax
GTTGGTTTGTGTCTGTTTTTGGTTTGTTTGTGTGGGTTTTTGTTGTTGTTGTTGTTTTTTTTTTTTTTTTTTTTTTTTGGTGGTTGGACTTGATGATCTCTGAGGTCCCTTCCAACCACCACAATTCTGTGATTCTGTGAAATCTGGTCCCAGTCAGCATCTCTACCATCACCAGTCAGTAAAAGCCCAGTGACCCACCAAAACTCTTCAGTGACTCCAGTTACTGCACTCAGTGCAGGTATGTGGCTTTTCCTCCCTTCTGCAATCACACACACACTTGAGCTCACTGAGACACCTGTGTGGTACCCAGCCTCCCGTGTCCATCGCTGCCATGGACTTCTCTTTTCCAATACCAGACACCTTCAGGACAAGGTTCCTGTTTCATGGAACCTGCACTGACCCCAGGAATCCGGTTGCTCCTCCCAAAGGACAGAATCTCTGGGTGCCCTGACCCCTGTGGAGCACACACAGAAGGGAGTATTTCTGCTGCTTTGTGCTCCTATCGATTCCATGAATAAATGATGGGCTCCTTGTAATGATGAAGTGGTAACTATAGTTTCCTTAAGGGTATAAGTGCCAAGCTAAATATTTAAAGCCCACATAAATATTTGAAGTATCAGCCTCCCTTCAACAGAAGGAGATTGGGGTTATAATTTCGTTTCTCCCTGAATGATCTCCTGCCTTCTTGGTGCAGAAAACTCATCTGGGAACCACAAATTATTTAGAAGGTTCTGCCGCGGTGTTTATTTTTGGACCAAAACCTGATTTGTGTTACTTCTGAGTGTATCAGCAAAGCACCTTTGCATTTCTCTGACACGTAATAGCACGGGTGGGTGGGTTCATTAGCCAGGGAGCACCTTGCTGAGGTTCAAATAGTCAAATTCTTAATGCCCTGCCATTTGGGCTTTTTATTTCTTTATGGATTGTATAACAAACAAGGAATTTGGAGCTTTTAAGAGTCTTATCTTCATGGTAAGAAGAGGTTCCCTTAATTACTCTTTAATGAACCTTGTCAAAATTCAAGGGAATGTCGAGAAGGGAGATCACATTGGGTTCAGGGGAACCTGAGAGAACTTGGGGGAAAGTGAAGGCTGGGGAGACACGGGAAGGAGTAAACTCTATTTTATTTTAGGTTATTTTCCCCACCAGAAAATGCTAATTTTGGTTAACACCAATAGAGTGTTCAGTAGAAAGCAGGATGTGGAGGAGGATAATCTGGGAAACAGTTTGAGAGGTACATCCCATCTAGGCTGGAGTTAGGGCTCGTGGGCAGGGGGCTCTGGAAGGTGGGTTTCCTGTCTCCTCCTGGTCTTACCTCATCTTAATTATCTTTGTGAGGAGCAGCAGCAGCAAGTCTGCTTTGAGAAGACAAAAATGTAACAGTGTGGGCATCCCAGGTGAATCTACCACCTCCCGTGAGCCAATGCCCTGGCTCCCAAATGCTTTTAAAGCCACGAACCCTCTGAACAAGGCAGAACAAAGCAGTAAAAACAGGAGAAAGGTCCGTAGGCTCTGGACAAGTGCTTTTCTTTTACTTCTTGCTTATTAGGGGAGTCTATTGAAGTAGGTGGTGTTTTTTCCTGCTCTTCAGCATTGTCTGAGTTGGCACTGGGTTCTTCTGGCAGAGCCACAGAAAGCTCCTCTGGAAACTTTTTGTCTTCTCAATCTGCTGGATTTTCTTTGAGATCTTCTTGGGGGAGGTTTTCTCAGGTGGTTTGCAAAGAAGCCGTGTGTAACTCCAGTTCCACCCAGGGAGAAATATCCTCCTTGTGCTGCCATTTGCCAGCACTTTGCTAAAGACAACAGGATATTTGATGCTTTGCTGTAATAATCATAGAATCATAGAATTGCCCAGGCCGGAAGGGACCTCCAAAGGCCATCTAGTCCGACCCCCCCACAGTCAGCAGGGACACCCCCAACTAGACCAGGTTTCCCAGGGCCTCGTCGAGCCTCACCTTGAATATCTCCAGGGAAGGGGCCTCAACCACCTCCCTGGGCAACCTGTTCCAGTGCTTCACCACCCTCACAGTGAAGAACCCTCTCCTCATCTCCAGTCTAAATCTGTTCCCCTCCAGCTTGAAGCCATTTCCCCTCGTCCTGTCACTGCAGGCCTTTGGAAACAGGTTCTCCCCAGCCTTCCTGTAGCTCCCTTCAGGTACTGGAAGGCTGCTATTAGGTCTCCCTGGAGCCTCCTCTTCTCCAGGCTGAACAACCCCAGCTCCCTCAGCCTGTCCTCGGAGCAGAGGTGCTCCATCCCCCTGATCATCCTTGTGACCCTCCTCTGGACCCTCTCCATCAGGTCCATGTCCTTCTTATATTGAGGGCTCCAGACCTGCACACAATACTCCAGGTGAGGTCTCACCAGAGCAAAGTGGCAGAATCCCCTCTCTGGACCTGCTGGCAACACTTCTTTTGATGCAGCCCAGGATGCATCAAATAATAAGCCTAGAAAGAGAAAAACTGTAAACCAGCTGAGATCCCTCCCTTGCAGCTTGTGTAAATTCAGCAAAGGAAACGAGGACTTGGACATTTGAATAAATAAGTGTAGTAAAACTGTAAGAGTTTGCTGTACCAGGGGTCAGGGGCTTCCTGCTAATGAAGCGCTTGACTTTGTGAGACGCTTCTGCGTGGGGCTGGTGTGTTTGTGAGACAGGAGACAGGGACAGTTTGGTGTCTGGTGCGTGTCCTTGTGAGACGCTGATGGAGCCGGGCTGTTTGCTAAGTTAATCCTTCCAGTGAGCTCCTCTAGTGCTATTATAATGCGAGTGTAATTGTAACCAAGAGAGGAAGATGGATGAGAAATGCTGTGAAGTAGCTACCCAGGACGCAGAGTTTAGTGATGCAGATATAACTTCCCAGGCAGAACAGTCAGAGCCAGGAAAAGCATTCTGCTGAGAAGAAATCTTTGACACATCCCTTAAACTGTTTCTGTCAAGTCAGAGAGAAATCTATTGACTATAGAAACTGCTAAATGCATGGCTGGGTTGAGAATCTTCTCCTGTGAACATTACTGAGGGCTATAAACAATGCGTTTTGATGTTTTGAACGTGGAAATGTGTAAAATTTCTTGTAGGAACTTTCATAATCTTCATATAACTTGGATGAAGAATAAATCTAATAAAAAGCAGGTGTTTAACTGTCTTAGCATTTTCTTACAGTTCAGAAGTCTGAAAGCAATGGGGAAAAATTGAATGGAATATATGTATTGTTGTTCAGTCTATATGATTACACGTGGTAAAAGGTAGAAGAGGTGAGAGGTACTTTTTATCTTAAATTAAGTTTAACAAACCTTTAATAGGAATCAGCCACTCCTCCAGAGCTGGGATTTGGTTTGGTTCAAGTCGAAGTTTAAATCTCCACCTCTCCCATTTCAGGTAAGGCTGGAGTTTGCAGTTTTATGGAGCTTTTGTGCAGACAGAGCCCTTTCAAAGGAAACTGGTGTTTTCTTACTTGGAACTAGTCAGTAAAGCCCATAATGGGAAAGCTGACAAATCTCTTTGGTATTATTCAAATCATTTTGATTCCAACTCCATTTTGATATGCAACCTGCCCCAAGCATCACTCCAGCCTAGGAACACAACCTAGAAACCCGTGGATGGTTGAGTTTGCTCATGGAAATTCTACATGTTTGGCAAATTCAGAGAAATGTAACCATCTTGCTTGTGCGTGTTCAGGATCAACATCTAGAGATCAGCTACCGATGGGCAGGGAGCCCTGCTCTGCCTGGGAGGCCACCAGCGTGGATCCAAGATGTACAGCTCCTTCAGATATTGTCATTCATGGATTACACTGAGCAGTTTTTAGTTTTTTCTGATGAGTTGGGGAAGAATTTCTTTCCAAAACAGATGCACACTATTCCAAGCAGGACTCATTAGGTGCCGCGCTCCTTTGGTTTTGATTGTCTGCCGTTATTGCTTTTTATGTTGCTTTGATTTGATTATTCCAGCCAATGTGGAGCTGGAGATTCTTTATTGCTCTGATTGCATGATGTTGTGTTTTCTCATGCTTTAATAAGAGGCTTGCCAATTTGTTTTTCGTGATTCATCTCTGGATGTCTTGAGGCCTCTTATTTTTGATGAGAATTTCACAGCGTATATTTTCACAGTGTTTAGGATGAATGCTTATTAAGTTTATCATGATCCTTAGGCGTCAGCTCAGCGAGATACCTAAGGATGTGCCTGATCTTTAGTGTATGAGTAGTTCCAGGGCTTTCAAGGGGATTTACTACACATATCTTTAAAGACAGACATAACCATATGTAACGTGCTGAATTGGGGCCTTTGTTCTTTACAGAAATAACAAATTGCAGCTTTGGCATTGTCTTGGGACTGGTTTCTTCACATGTTGTTTGAGATTTGCCAGACTCAGTCCCTCAGAAATCACGACTGTATGTTCCTCTTCCATTCATGGCATGGACTGAGCAATCCGGAAATACTTTAGAAGATAAACTATTGGAATCTTTCTATTTGGTATTTCTTTCAAAATCATTAAGTATAACAAGTATTTAAAGCAAAATGCAGAAGACTTCATTTAATTTCATATCTTATTTCTAGGAACCAGGGTGTTGAGAAAAACACAAACCGAGATTCTCAGTGGAGGGAATTTTGAGAAATAGTTTAGAAGATAAACTATTGGAATCTTTCTGTTTGGTATTTCTTTCAGAATCATTAAGTATAACAATTAAGCATTTAAAGCAAAATGCAGGAACCAGGGTATTGAGAAAAACCCAAACCGAGATTCTCAGTGGAGGGAATTTTGTCCAGGTCCTGTCTCTAGAGAGGTTTAGGACTTCTCAGTGAAATCTTGAGTTGTCAAAAAATCAGCTTTCCCAGAAGCATACCAGTTGTGGTGAAAGGGTGTCAGTTAAGAGAAGTGGTTACCTCTAAGTCAGGGAGAATCTTTGAATCCATGTAAGTTGATGCAGCCAGAGACAACTAATAAGTTGGCTTGGAATCTGCTGGAGAAGGGACCAAGTGTCTCATGGGACAGAGATGTCATCTGTGATTTGTAGGTGGATCTGCCTGGTCTCGGGTGCATCCAGACTTCCCCAAACTAATGGCAGCCACGAAAGCTCGATGCAGTTCTAAGTTCTCAAGACGTTTATGCTTTGACAAAATATTCAGTCTTACAAATACTTAGAAAATATACACCACAGTGTCCCCCGGCCTTGTAACAGAGGAGAAAAGAGCTTTCACATCCCGCAGGAATTTGGGCAGCTCAAAAGTTACCTTGTTCTGTGTTGGGATGAACCTGAGTCTTTTAATTTCAGAGAATCACAGAATCTTCTAGGTTGGAAGGGACCTTAAAGATCATCTTGTCCAACCGTCAACCTGACTGACAAAAATAGACACCCACACAACAAACAAGGAGCATCATCACTAAACCAGACCTCCCAGCACTACATCAACCTGTCTTTTGGACACCTCCAGGGATGGGGCCTCAACCAGCTCCCTGGGCAGCCCATTCCAATCTCTTTTTCTCTTAATGGTGAAAGGCACTCACTGAGCCCAAAATAGAGGGTGTTTCTTTGAGATGTGGAAAGTAAACATCCTGGAACATTGTAGTTTAACAACTCTCACACTGGTTCCTTGACAATGACTTCCACTTCTTACCTGCTGACAGAAATCCACTCCAATTAGGGACAGAATTTACCTGTGGCTCTTCAAAGTCAGCAGTCAGTACCCCAGTCAGGGAGCTCCTGGGTTTCCTCTAGTTGTACTGAGGATTATCAGTCAGCCAAATGCTTTCATAGATAAATTGAACCTTCTCCTTTTTTTTTTTTTTTTCCTAAACTTTCTAATGTGATTTGGTGTTGTTTTTGTTGTGGAGGAAAAAGAAAGGAAAAAAATATAAATTACAAATGCGAAGTAATTTACATGCTAGAGCTTTAAAGGAAAAACAAAAGAAGAGCTAGTGGCTAAAGACTTGTCAGTTGACTGACACCAATTAGTTATCTTGTGTGTACGACAGCCAGCCTTATCAGTGTACTTAGTTTAATACAAATCCCCTTGTCTTTGTCTTGCTCGGGATGGAGTATTTAGAACAACCACATGACAACACAGTAATAAAAATCCCAATCAAAACACTCCCCCCCCCCCCCCCCCCCCTCCTGCTCGAGAAACAAAGGGCTGTTGACTCTAAGAACAGGGTAGATGTTTCTGCTGATTGCACACAAAACATGAGCTGTGAAAGTATTCAAATTCTCTCTCTCATTGATGCAGCAGACCCTGGGGTGGGCTTGGCATCTGGGCATGGCCAGGGGTCCCTTCCATCCCCCCCTCCACCCAGTCCAAAATCAAACAAAGCCTCCTGGGGAAGTGTGTGCCAGCGATCAAAAGAAGGCTCCATAATACCAATTCTTTTGAGAGCTAATGAGACAGTAATTGTGGTTTAATTAAATACCAGCTGATTGCTATCCCTGCATACTTACTGGAGGCAATGGCAGCTGCAAAGCTGCAGCCTGAGAGTTGCCAACTGGACCCAGGGCTAGCCCAGGAATCACAATTCTTATGGTTTATTTTATTTTATTCTATTTTATTTCGATGTAAGCTAATCAGAACACGGTGCTTTTCCACTGGTCTAGACATCCTGTTGTTTGTGGGATTCTCAGCAACACTGAAGTGCTGGGATTTGGGAAGGCAGAGATCAATGGGAACTTCCCACCAGTATCAGGTCAAGGCCCCCGACATTCCTGTGACACTGAAATTCAGTGGTAGCACTGGAGAGCTGGGAATTTCTGGCTGCTTCTCTGGGCTCTGCAGGACTTTCTCCCAGTTTCCTCCTGTTTTCCCCTTAAAGCCTTTCCTCAAATTCCAGCAAAGAGTCGTCATAGAATCATAGAATCATAGAGTTGTCTGGGTTGGAAGATGCCTTTCAGATCATCGAGTCCAACCATCAACCCAACTGTGATAGAAACCATCACTAACCCATGTCTCTAAGCACTATGTCAACCTGGCTTTTAGATACCTCCAGGGATGGGGCCTCAACCCCTTCCCTGGGCAGCCCATTCCAAGGCCTAAGAACCCTTTCTGTATCAAAATTTTTCCTGATATCCAATCTGAACCTCCCCTGGGACAACTTGAGGCCGTTTCCTCTTGTCCCATGGCCTGTTCCTTGGGAGAAGAGACCGACCCCCCCCTGGCTACACCCTCCTTTCAGGGAGTTGGAGAGAGCAAGAAGGTCTCCCCTCAGCCTCCTTTTCTCCAGGCTGAACACCCCCAGCTCCCTCAGCCGCTCCTCACAACACTTGTTCTCTAGACCTCTCACCAGCTCTGTTGTCCTCCTCTGGACCTGCTCCAGCCCCTCAAGGTCTTTTTTGTGTTGAGGGGCCTGTGTTACTTGTGGAAGTTGATGGAAGGAGCAGCTGGAGGGATCCTGAGTCCCTTCCTAGGAAGAAATGGGAAGGTTGGGTCCTGTTCCCCTTGCTGTGCAGTGGGAGGTTCCAGGCTTTTCTAGTACTTTCCCACCCTCCTTGTTATGCCACAGAACTTGACAAATCTTGGGTATTATTTCCTTCTCTTTTAATGTTCTCCCCATATCCCGAAATGTCCTATCAGGGCTTCTTTGTTGGTGTGGGCATCCCTGTGCAGGCTGCAGCCCTGCTCACCAGCAGCACCCAGTGCTTCAGACCCCAAACCTCCCACCCCTGCCCTGGCGGAGGGAGAGCTGGGGGGGTGGAGGGGGTGTTAGAACAGGGAGAAGCAGCTTCAAAAAAAAAGATACAACTTCCAGGGAGATAAGAAGCAAGGGGGGAAATTAGGAGTCGTGTCTGTGGGCTAAAACTGAGGAGCTTTCTACAGTCAGGCTGGGAAGGCTGCCCTGTGATGAAGATGCTTTGGGAAAAGTGACAAGTGATTTTATTTTATTTTTTTTTTTTTTAATTTTCTAGAAGTTTTCCCCATTTAAAGTCCTTTCAGACTAATGTGGAGCCCTGACTTAACATTTACCAGACGGAGCCTGGGTCCACCTGGGGTGCTGTACAGTGTGAGGACTTGCACAGTCCCAGCTCCAGGGCAAATTCATCATCTTCCCTCTGAGACAGGGTTAAATGTGAAATCCTCCCCTACTGAACCAAGCCCTTGCTATTCTCTCTGCTGTTTTTCTGCCTCATTAAGCACAGACCATCGATTAAGCAACAGTGGCAGATCGGAAAAGGCAAAATGGCTTGGAAATAATTGGCCTCTCTTGAATCTTGGAGGAAGAAGCTGTAATTGTCTGTAGCAGTGATGCATCTGTCTGTCTGTCTGCTCGGCGTTTCTGTATGCAAGGAAACACAAAACTGCTCAAAATTCAAGGACTTTTACATTTCAGAATACATTTGAGAACAGCTCCTTGTCTGAGGGAAAATGTTGCTAAGTTACAGAGTGAAAATTTTGGAACAAAAAATGAGTCCTTGTTTCTTGAAGCAGAGCCGATTTTCACGATATAATCACGGGGAGGCTCTTCCTCACAGAGATGGGTTCTGGGCTGTTTCCTCCCTGCTCCTCAGCTGCTGGGTCATAGAATCACAAAATCATTGAATCATCCAGGTTGGAAGGGACCTTTCAGACCATCAAGTCCAAACATCAACCCAACACTGCCCAAACCACCACTCACCCATGTCCCTCAGCACCACGTCTGCCCGGCTTTTAAATACCTCCAGGGATGGTGACTCCACCACTGCCCTGGGCAGCCTCTTCCAAGGCTTGATAACCCTTCTAGTGAGGAAATTCTTCCTAGTATCCACCTTAAACCTCCCCTGGTGCAACTTGAGGCCATTTCCTCTTGTTCTATTGCCCGTTCCTTGGGAGGAGAGACCGACCCCCCTGGCTACACCCTCCTTTTAAACGGTCTGAGCAGCACTGTCTGTTGTACATCATTGAGCCATTTTTAATCCCATCTGTTACAATATCAGGGCATGGAGAAAATCCTCCTTGGAACTGCCTCTGCACCCGGAGCATGTTGATGACGGAGGGACACGTTGACTGATTCTTACCGTACGTGCAGTTGGACCCGTTGGAAGGGGATTTTGTCTTAATGGGAAGAAGAGATTGATTCTTGTAACACTGAGAATTTACACTGTAATGGGAGGAGTCTCCTTCACTGAAGAGTGGTTTATCTGGTGAGAGTGGTCTCACCCTGAGTTACCAGTGTAGAGCAAGGGAGGATGTAATCCTTGGAGAAACAAGGAAAAAGGCTACCAAAACTGCCACCTTAGACTTCTGGAGGGCAAACTTTAATATCCCAGGGAGGTGGTGGAGTCCCCATCCCTGGCTGTGTTTAAGGGCCGTTTAGATGCAGTGCTGAGGGACATGGTGTAGGGGAGGACTTTGTAGAGTAGGGGAGATGGTTGGACTCGATGATCCCAAGGGTCTCTTCCAACCTAGACCATTCTATGATTCTATGATTCTATGAACAGATATGGCAGGATAAAGGGACCAGAATCAATGGAAAGACAGGGCCAGATTAGGGACAGCAGAGGTGGAAAACAGCCTGAAAGTGCCATGAGAAGGAGAACAGAGTACTCTAAAATCTCAGATGCTTCAGGGGGAAAAAAATAATTTAAAAGAAACATAATTGATGGTTGGACTAGATGATCTTGAAGGTCCCTTCCAACCTAGATGATTCTATGATCCTATAATACACGGGAATTCAGTATTTTCTAGATCTTATCAAGCAACTTGTCAGTCAGACCCATTTGTAGCAGACTTGTCGCTGAGACTGGTTTCTTAGAGGTTTGGTTCAAGCATCGGAGGGTGTAGAGAGGTGGGGGTCCGGCTCTTTTCTCAAGTCACAGGCGACAGGACAAGAGGAAATGGCCTCAAGTTACACCAGGGGAGGTTCAGGCTGGATATTAGGAAAATTTTTTTCACTGAAAGGGTTCTCAGCCCTTGGAATGGGCTGCCCAGGGGGGTGGTTGAGGCCCCATCCCTGGAGGTGTTCAAAAGCCGGGTTGATGTAGTGCTGGGAGGTCTGGTTTAGTGATGATGCTCCTTGTTTGTTGTGTGGGTGTCTATTTTTGTCAGTTAGGTTGATGATTGGACAAGATGATCTTTAAGGTCCCTTCCAACCTAGAAGATTCTGTGATTCTGTGATCATAATGAGGTCTCTGTTTGGGGACGGAAATCCATCAGCGAACACGTCACCTCTGCAGCTGGGGAAGGTGCTCTGGTCCCTGAGCTATTGGCCCTGAGCAAGTGTCCATAGGGAGATCCAGACCCAAACTCCCTCAAAAATCCTCAGCGTGAGGTAACGTCAGTGGGACAGACTGAAGGGTGGATCTTGGACACGCTGTTAGTAGCTACTCTTGCGAAGAGCAGAGAAATAAACAGCCCTAAACCTGAAAACATAAAAAAAAATGACAGAGGATCTGCATCAGCCAGGAAAGGGAGGCGAAACCAGCTCCAGGAAGAGAGCCATGATCTGAGGAGAAATGTGAATAGTTTCTGAGTTGTAGGCACTGACAGGAGGAATAGAAATGCTTGTAGGGGAAGAAAAGAAGCTGCTCTGCAGAGGTGTGCAATCAATTACTGGAAGAGGTGATTAAGAAGGACTAGTTGAAACTACTTCACTGAAATGGCTTTTTGACAGCGTGCTGGATTTGTGGCTGAGCAGATGCCTTTGAGAAAAAGTGGCTGCTTTCCACAAAAAAAAAAAATCTTTTCTTTTTCCCATTGAAAACCTGAACTCCTGAAAACCAAACATTTCACATGTGTCTTTTAACACTGGAAATTCTGCCAAGAAAACTCCCAACTACTTTTCATGACAACTCGAAGCAAAACTTCTTATGCTATTCTTTATTCTTTTTTTTTTCTCTTTATTATTTGCTATGAGAATAATGACCACTGTCACCACTGACTCACGGTGAGCAGGATGAGCAAGTTACATCTCTGCACGGAGATTGGCTTCTGGTGTTAATGGACTGAGAGCACGGGGAGGAAAAGAAAAATAGATCATTTGTGGGACTAAAACTTCGACCCTTGCAAAGACAGCTCAGGTGTTCCCCTGTCACACCGACAAACTCTGTCTCAGATGTGAAGAGCATTAAGGGCTACTGCAAAGTTTCACTGAATTTCACTGAATTTCACTGAATTTTTTAGAGTTGTTGTCACACTGACAAACTCTGTCTCAGACATAAAGAGCATTAAGGGCTACTGCAAAGTTTGGCTGGAAAGCAAGTCCAGATAAAAACTCTGCAGTGGGTTATTGGAGTCTGGTGGGACTGTGAAATCTGTGGAGTTGGCTGGAAATCAAGTCCAGATAAAAACTCTGCAGTGGCTCATTGGAGTCTGGTGGGACTGTGAAATCTGTGGAGTGGCCCAGGGGGGAAGGGAAGGTGGCAGGAACCACAATAAGGTTTCTGCCTTGAAATACTCCAGGGAAATACATGAGAAAGCCTTTTGGGGGTGGGGATCTTGGCATTTTCTGCTTCTCCTGGGGGAAGGATTTTATTCTTTGCTCTTGGTTTTAACCATATGAACTGGCAGTGCACCAACATGATGGTAGGAAGGTGAGGAGCACCTTAAGTGGCCCAGGGGGGAAGGGAAGGTGGCAGGAACCACAATAAGGTTTCTGCCTTGAAATACTCCAGGGAAATACATGAGAAAGCCTTTTGGGGGTGGGGATCTTGGCATTTTCTGCTTCTCCTGGGGGAAGGATTTTATTCTTTGCCCTTGGTTTTAACCATATGAACTGGCAGTGCACCAGCATGATGGTAGGAAGGTGAGGGGCACCTTATGGGGGTGAAGAAAGGCTGCAGGTGGGTGTTGAAAGCATGGGGTGTTGTTCAATATGGACAAGTGTGGGGATCTTGGCATTTTCTGCTTCTCCTGGGGGAAGGATTTTATTCTTTGCCCTTGGTTTTAACCATATGAACTGGCAGTGCACCAGCATGATGGTAGGAAGGTGAGGGGCACCTTATGGGGGTGAAGAAAGGCTGCAGGTGGGTGTTGAAAGCATGGGGTGTTGTTCAATATGGACAAGCGATAGGACAAGAGGAAACGGTTTCAAGTTGTGCCAGGGGAGGTTTAAAATGGATATTAGGAAAAATTTCTTCACTAAAAGGGTTGTCAAGCCTTGGAAGAGGCTGCCCAGGGCAGTGGTGGAGTCACCATCCCTGGAGGTATTTAAAAGCTGGGCAGACGTGGTGCTGAGGGACATGGGTGAGTGGTGTCTTGGACAATGTTGGGTTGATGGTTGGACTTGATGATGACGAAATCATCAAGTCCATCCTCCTGCCTGAAGCAGGCTCAGCACTGAACTCAGACCAGGTCGCTTGGGGTTGGCTGCAGATGGATCTTGAAAACCTCCATGATGGCAAATGCAGGAGAGAATGAAGTCACATGCTGAGCCAGGGCTGCTCCTTTCCAGCCATCTGCTTCTTGCAGAGGAACAAGTGCTTTTTCATTTGTGGGGTCCTTTTTAGAGGCTGTTGATGTCGCCCTAAAAAACATCGCTTGGCAAAGTAGCCACTAAAGCAAAGCAGTATTACAAATGATGGGTGTCAAAGCCAGGTCCTTCTCAAAAAATAAATTTAAGAAGAGATGAGTGTAATCCAGAACAGGCTCGTCTCTGACAGAGTAAAACAGCAAGAAAAGAAGCTATTAAAAAATGGACAAACTGCCTATTGGTTGACCCTATGGAGTGCGATAAAGCTGGAGAAGATTCATGGTATCTTTTCCAACAAAGGAAAATTCCTGCCAAGATTCACAAAAGCTTTTTCAGCTTTAGCTGCCAAAAATCAGTTTGTGGCAGGTGAAAGTAAATGAGTAACAGTTATGCGAGGACTGCAACCTCCCATCTTTGGATAAACAACTTCCTAGACCAGCCACAAGCTTATAACCAACCTGTTGTCAGCAGCCCAGAGCCCTGTTATAGTCAATCAAGGGCTCAGCAGGCTATTATGGAGATAGAGGAACTATTTCAAATATTATAGTTTTGTTGGCTCCAGCAAAGAGATCTCCAGAGCACTTTTGACTGGACCCAACTACTAGTTTCTGTTCATTTCCATCTGAAGTACAAGAATATAAATGAGCTCCAGTCAATCTGTGCTGGTCTATGGGGACTCTATACCCCAAAGTCTGATCAAATTAACTCGAAGCGTTTCAGCACACAAGTGTGTTTGGCTCTCTTCATTTTAATTTCATATAAATTCAAGCGCTGAATCATAATTCAGCAGACTGGAGCAAGAAAAAAATACCCCTGCATTTACCATTAACCAGCAAAACTGGCAGCTGCCTCTGAAATTCAGATTCTGGGCCTCTGAAGAGCCCTTTGTGTGAAGAAAAGGAAGGGAAAAGGAAGCCCAAGTCCCTGCAGAGCCCCAGGGCAGGGACGTTGGTTGAAGGAGACAGAGGTGAAATGGTGACACCATGCCCCAGGCTGTCCCTGTCCCTTCCTGCCAGCCCAGGGAGCTTGGAGTAGCCCATGGGCTCCGAGCTCTGCCTCGCCGAGTTACGGCTACTTAATTTTGATGATGCCACCAAGTTTTTCACTTCTGTTTAATCTCTTAGACAAAGGAGTTGTGAGCCTCCAGGGCTGGTGAGAGGGGGGAAAAGAGCCTCTTCTCCCCTCTGGCCTGTTCTTCTCCCCCGTGCTGCTTGGTCGGGTACCACAGTCTGTCCTGGGACACAGCAGCTCACAGTGATGCTGTTGCCCCCAAACTTGTGGGGTCGTTTATTCACTGTGTGAGCCAATAAGCCCAGAGTTGAGGGATTAGCTATTTATTAGCAGTTCTGCACAGAAATGGGTGCTGGGGCTATCCCCCCAAAGCAAGCACACACAGCATTGAAACAGTAATTCATTTACACGTTGTTAATTAATATATTCATTGTTTATCAACCTTTTACTGGTCCTCATAGTCCCTTATCTTGAAGCTGAGTGGTGTATAAAGGTACAGTGTCTCTTAGTTTTACTGCTGAGGCCCAGCGGGTGATGGTCTTCAAGCAGAGGTGGGAATCCTCACTTCTAGAGGAGGGGTTTTCATATTATAATTAGTCGAGTTCATTACAGGACATGTTTCATGAGGTGAAGCCAAATTTTCTTGGGCAATCAGCCCAGGGAAGTTTCTGGTCCCTGGTTTTAGGTCTGTTTGTTCCTTCTATCCCGTTGTCTTGGCAAGAGCTGTTTACCCCGATGATGTAGTGAGTTCCCACCACAGAGGTTTCGACCTCAGTGTCACACCACCTCGGTGGCATCGCTGCCACTCGCTGGGGTGTCACGTACACCAGGTCTCATTCAGCCCCGTGCCCTCACCATGGCATTGGTGGATGGTTCTGCGCCATACTGTGTCCTCTGGGAAGGACCTTTGCAATTTTTTTCTGTGTGATACAAAAGATGAGAAGAAATAACATGTCAGGTCGGCCACCAGGTATCATAGAATCATAGAATTGCCCAGGCCGGACGGGACCTCCAAAGGCCATCTAGTCCGACCCCCCCGCAGTCAGCAGGGACACCCCCAACTAGACCAGGTTGCCCAGGGCCTCGTCGAGCCTCTCCTTGAATATCTCCAGGGATGGGGCCTCAACCACCTCCCTGGGCAACCTGTCCCAGTGCTCCACCACCCTCACAGTGAAGAACCCTCTCCTCATCTCCAGTCTAAATCTGTTCCCCTCCAGCTTGAAGCCATTGCCCCTCGTCCTGTCACTACAGGCCTTTCTAAACAGGCTCTCCCCAGCCTTCCTGTAGGCTCCTTTCAGGTACTGGAAGGCTGCCATTAGGTCTCCCCAGAGCCTCCTCTTCTTCAGGCTGAAATCAAAATGACTGGGATGGGGAGACAAAACTGTGACCACACTCCCCTGAGAGTGCTTTGGTAAGTGGTTCTGCTCCAGGTGTTTGTTTGAGAAGTTGGCACCTGGATTTAGACTCCAGGGTGGGACTGTGGTGGGGAAAGGCCCCCAGGAACGTGCAGAAAGGAATGGGGTGCCTGGTTTAGCACAGATTTAGGGAGGGAGGACATGCTCACAGCCGGGCTGTGGAACTGGGGCTATAAACACATCAGAGGCTGTTTCCCAGCACATCCCTCCTCTGAGCATCTCTGCTGTTCCCACTCAGATTAGTTCAATTTACATGGCAAAATATTTCTAACCACCAGCAAGGCAAACTCATCCTGAGATCAGAATAGTAATAATAGTAACTCTTACTCCTTATACAGCACTTCGGAGCCTTCAGAGCCCTGAACAAACATTAGCTAATGAATCAAGCTGTGCTGCTTCTCCTGCCCCGTCTCCAGCAATAAATGCTCCGAGATTAGAAACTTGCTGACACGTTAGTGCTGAGGGGGCCTGAGGCAGAGGGTGCTGTGGCTCTAGAGCTGTGTTGCTTTTACGGTGCTGACAGGGGGAAAAATGGATCATGGTGTCAGCAGATATGATCAGGACGTGTGGGGGGTTCATCCTTCCCAGACTGGTGTAAATGCAGAGTAAATCTGCTGGAGGCCGGGGCGTTCCCTCTGCTCCATCCATAGAATCATGGAATCATCTAGGTTGGAAGGGACCTTAAAGATCATCTAGTCCAACCAAAAACCTAACTCTGACAAAAAAAGAAATAAGAAATAAGCAATTAAAAAAAAAAACAAAAAACTAAACCGTATTCCTGGGGACCATGTCAACCCATCTTTTGAACACCTCCAGGGATGGTGCCTCAACCCCTTCCCTGGGCAGCCCATTCCAATGCTGGAGAACCCTTTCCATGAAGAAATTTTTCCTAATATCCAATCTAAACCTCCCCTGGCACAACTTGAGGCCATTTCCCCTTGTCCTGTCTCCTGGGACTTGGGAGACGAGACCGACCCCCGCTTCTCTACACTCTCCTTTCAGGTAGTTATAGAGAGCAATAAGGTCTCCCCTCAGCCTCCTCTTCCTCAGATTGAACACCCCCAACTCCCTCAGCTGCTCCTCACAAGACTTACTCTCCAGACCCCTCACCAGCTCCGTTGCCCTTCTCTGGACCCGCTCCAGCCCCTCCATGTAGGAAGGGAAAGTGCTGGATGAAGTGCCTGTGGCCAGAACCACCCAAAACTCGGTGCTGTTGGGGTAAGCAGGGAAAAGCTCCAAGGGTTTTAAGCACAATTCTAGATGCATTTCCAACAGCCAGGAGCAGAATTTGGCCATTTTCTGCGTTATCCTTGTGGTTTTCAATGAGTTTATGGCAGTTTCCCCATTTACCACGGCAGGACAGGTACCATCAATTGCTTGCAGCAGGGTCTGAAGGTCCCCCCTGCCTTTTGGGATGCTGCAGGTGACGTCCCATTACTTCCAAGGAACTGTCTTGCCTTAAAAACCTCTTCTTATCCTCTTCCCAGCCTCTCCCCATGAGAGACCAGGCAATCGTAATGCAAAATGGCAAGTACTAAACATCTTTATTCCTGTAGTCAGTCATTGTGATTTTAGGGGCTGGAGTTCAGAGCTTTCCCCAAACCAGAGGCTAATGTTTGCTCTGAAACCTTGGGGCAGAGCCCAGGGGAGAGAATGAAAAGGCAGAGCTGAATTGTAAATCCTTCTTTAATCTCATTAACTCAAGTGTTCTGTGGCTTGAAGGACTCACTGTATTTACAACATGATTAAATGCTTGGATAAATAACAGCTATTAAATGGCCAGTATCTAGATGCTACTGAAATGAGATAACATGTTGGTTTTTTTCCTGTCTTCCCTATTCTTTTTTTTTTCCCTACTGATTGCTGATACGTAGAAATAGCAGTGACAGGGCAAATTGCTTCATCTCTAACAGCTCTTTGCTGCTACTGGAACGGATGAAGGGGAAAAAAAAGAAATCCCATATATACACTCCAGTCGTGGTTTTCAGGCTCTTTCCAGGAACTGTGGGTCCTTAGAGGGATGGACTGAGCTGCACAATTTCCCTTTGTGGAAAGAAATCTCAGCTGGCTGGGCAGGACTCCTACCTGTGCGCTCGTACAGCTTGCCTTAAATGCTCCCAAGATGTCTTTTAATATTAATGAATGATGTAAAAAAAAAAAAAAAAGAGAAATAGTGCTCAAGGTAATTATTATAACGTGTTCCCAGGGATTTAGCTGTGGGTTTGTAGCCGTGTGTTATTTGAATTTTTAATTGGCGCAAGAAAAGGGGGTGAGGGAAATGGAGGAAATTGGATTTTATTGGTGGGGGGAGATAGTTTCCCAGCTGTTTTGCTTGAAAGGTTTGGAGTTAAGAACAAAACCTCTAATTTCTAGTCAGGTTGGGAGAGCAGAGACATCTACCACCTCTACCCAGCTGCTCGCTGGCTCCAGGCTGGGACTGGTGGAGTAAAAGAGGATTCTACAGAGAGAGACCTTCGCAAGGACCCACACTGAAACCCTCCAAACCCCCTCCCAAAAGTAGCCAGAGATGTTTACTGGAGGTAAACTGTTGGAGAGAAACAGAAATCTGTTCCTATAGCATACAAACATCAGAATATCTTTATAGCTCCTTGCAGTCCCACTCCATGAGAAGGGGGCAGGGACTAAGAGGTTAACTCTGAAATGTGAGATAAAAGTGAGACTGAGCAATTCTGAAACATGAGAATCTTTCATTTAGATATTCATGACCTGGGGTTTTTCATTATTTCAGTTCAAAAGAGCTTTTCACTCTAAAAATTACTCCGGTTTAATTAGGAAATAATAGGCCAAAAAAGTATTTTTAAGGGGATTCAGTTTTTGTTGAACCTGAAAAGGGTTTCTTTTTATTTTCAGTTTGCAAAAAACCACAAAAAAACCCCCCAAACCCAAATACCTCTTTTCAGGTTGAGCAAAAAAACTCCAGTTTTCTTTTCTCTCTCTCTATCTTTTTTTGATGTGGCTAATGAACTCAGATTGCCATTGTTCACCCAGCTCTGTTCTTTGTGCCCTCTTCACCTGTACATAGGGGAAGGGTTTCCTGAGCCACACGGAGACGTTGGACAGAGAAAAAGCCTTCTGTGAGAGGAGAAACCACAACGGACAGGTTGGAGGCAGCGCAGGAGCAGGAGATCCAGAAGGAGGATCTGTAACCATAGAATCATAGAATCATAGAATTGCCCAGGCCGGAAGGGACCTCCAAAGGCCATCTAGTCCCACCCCCCCGCAGTCAGCAGGGACACCCCCAACTAGACCAGGTTGCCCAGGGCCACGTCGAGCCTCTCCTTGAATATCTCCAGGGAAGGGGCCTCAACCACCTCCCTGGGCAACCTGTTCCAGTGCTCCACCACCCTCACAGTGAAGAACCCTCTCCTCATCTCCAGTCTAAATCTGTTCCCCTCCAGCTTGAAGCCATTGCCCCTCGTCCTGTCACTGCAGGCCTTTCTAAACAGGCTCTCCCCAGCCTTCCTGTAGCCCCCCCTCAGGTACTGGAAGGCTGCTATTAGGTCTCCCCGGAGCCTCCTCTTCTCCAGGCTGAACAACCCCAGCTCCCTCAGCCTGTCCTCGTAGCAGAGGTGCTCCATCCCCCTGATCATCCTTGTGGCCCTCCTCTGGACCCTCTCCATCAGGTCCATGTCCTTCACCCTGGGCTTTCTACTCCCTGTCCTCACACTGACACGTTCTGTGACACGCTGGTGGTGTCATAATCACTGATTCTCTGCATCTTGAGCCCCTGCTGTTTCTTGTGCCCAGGTGAGGAAGCCAGACAGTAGCCCCGAGGCAGCCTGCAGGCTGCAGGAGAGGCACACCATGCTCTCTGGTACTTTCTGGTGCTCCCTGGCAGCAGGAAACGTGCTGGAGGACCTGCCCGAGCAGAGCTGGGAGTGATGGGGTAGGTGAGCAGCAAAGCACCAGTTGTCCGGGCGCTGGAGCGCTGGGAGACGCTGGGCGACACTGGGCAGGGGGAGAAACCTGCTGTGAGTAGGGTGTTGAGTGGGTTTGTACCAGAGGAGGGGGATCAGGGATTCTCTGAGGGGTTCAGGTATGAAATGTAAGATGCCAACACAGTAAAACTCCCCAGGATTTCTCAGACTCTGCGAGTGGCTGCAGCCCACCGTGAGGCTCCAGGGAGACCTAATAGCAGCCTTCCAGTACCTGAAGGGAGCCTACAGGAAGGCTGGGGAGAGCCTGTTTAGAAAGGCCTGCAGTGACAGGACGAGGGGCAATGGCTTCAAGCTGGAGGGGAACAGCTTTAGACTGGAGATGAGGAGAGGGTTCTTCACTGGGAGGGTGGTGGAGCACTGGAACAGGTTGCCCAGGGAGGTGGTTGAGGCCCCTTCCCTGGAGATATTCAAGGAGAGGCTCGACGAGGCCCTGGGCAACCTGGTCTAGTTGGGGGTGTCCCTGCTGACTGCGGGGGGGTCGGACTAGATGGCCTTTGGAGGTCCCTTCTGGCCTGGGCAAGTCTATGATTCTATGATTCCATGATAAATCCTGCGGGAGTCTCTCGGTGCTCAGGAACAGGATGGTGTCCCTTCTGCTGGTCTGGGTGAGCAGCCTTTGGCAGGGCTTGCAGCTCCCAGACGTGGGGGTTTAGCTTTTCTCTGCAGGTTGGGCATGTTTTCAGCTCCAGAGAGCTTTCAGCTCCCCTTTAACTCTTCCGAGGGCAGCCATCAGCCTGTAGCACACGAGCAGTGTGTAGTTCAGCCAAGGCTGAGCTAACCCAGGTCAAATAGCAATGGGCAACCCTTAGGAGGTAATTAGCTGGGTAGACCTAATTGCAAATTAAAGAGCAACGTATAACCAGTGTAAAACTCTGTAAGTATCCTGTGGTCTGCACTTTTCTATAGATATAAGGAACTGGTACATAGTTCTATGCTAGTTGGTATGTCATGCAGGACCAGTGAGGTCCTTCCAGTGCAAGAACCCCGGCATGAACCATCCTGTGCTTCCACCTTGGCTCAGTCCCACAGACTTTATCAAGCATTCTCCATCATCACATCACCCTTGGCTGGTTTATTGGCCACTTGACTCCTGTCATGACCCCTGGAATCTGCTGATCAGTGGAGAAAAATCCCCACCCATCACTAGGTTTTGAGGGGCCGTTTCCAGGCATTCCCTCAGCCAAATACACAACACCCACAGAATCCACTTGTGTGACATTCCCAGCTGGGCAAAAAGGAGGTTTCTGGAAAGGCTGGTACACTCTTGCCCTGTGTGTGAACTCTGCAAGAAAGATGCTTTTAGAAGTCAAGAAAGAGATACATGATGTTGACAGTTCTTCATCAGGGGAGAGTTAAGGCAGAGTAAGGTTTCTGAAGTGTATTAGGAGGCCTTTTTTACGTTGCTTGGCAGGTAAATCTGTCTCCTGCACAGTGTTCATTTGCTCGGGAGCAGAGCAAGCTCTTAGTACTCAAAACTTTCACCTCTTGGTAACCAGCAGCAGCCACCTGGCGAGGGAAACGTGTCCCTTGCTCCATCTGCTTCATTTTCCCCACAGGAGCTTCCTTTATCTCAGGAACAGCCTTTATTCCCGTGTCTGTGTGCTCCTCCCTGGTGTCTCCACAGCTGTTGGATTGCAGCAAATGGCATGAAGAGCAAGAGGAGCTGGAGACATAGTGCATGAGACACCCAGAAAAGGTGGTGTGAAGCTTTTTTTCTCCTGCCATGGGCCAGGGCTAACAGAATTGCATGGAGAAGCTCAGCACAGGGGAGAAGGAGAGAGAAGGCAGCAAGCCTAGAGAAAAACCTGGGACGGGGAGAGGAGCTCATGTGGGAGGGAAACCAGGACATGGGTGCTGTCCTGGGTGGGCAGTTGTCCATGTTCCTGACCAGGCCCATCAGCTTTGTCCTACTGTGAAGGGTATTTAAACCTCAGCAGGCAGAAAGAGGAGATCTGCCACAGTGACTTGTGACAGTGACTTTATTCTTTACTGAAGCCTTGAGGATCCCGATGAGGCCAAAGGTGGTTTTTATCCCTGGCACCTCTGAGACACTCCACCATCAGGAGGGCTGGGTGGTACCTGGAGAGCTGCTGCCTGGATCTCAGGGAGTGGGACCTCAGCAAGGACCTTCCTGGTGATCCTTGAGAAGCTGCTGCTGCCTGGCCCTGCTCTTCGGCAATGAGAGAGGCCTCAGGGTCCAGCCCTGAACAGCCCCTGTGCGATGGTTGTCAGCTTTAATGAAGTCAGACCCCACTCACAGGATCACAGAATCTTCATGGTTGGAAGGGACCTTTCAGATCATCAAGTCCAACCACAAAAAAAAACCAACAAAAAAAACCCAACAAACGAACAAAAATTCCCAAAAAGCATCCAAACATCACACCCACCCATAGACAGACACAAACCAACAATCTTGGGCACTAGAGCAGGCCCTGAAGAGCCACGTCTACACGTTTCTTAAATCCCTCCAGGAATGGTGACTCCACCACCTCCCTGGGCAGGCTGTTCCAGGGCCTGACCACCCTCTCAGGAAAGTAATTCTTCCTGAGGTCTAATCTAACCCTCCCCTGCCCCAACTTCAGACCATTTCCTCTGCTCCTGTCATGATTCCCTTGGGAGAAGAGGCCAACCCCCCCCTCTCTACACCCTCCTTTCAGGTAGTTGTAGAGGGCAATGAGGTCTCCCCTCAGCCTCCTCTTCTCCAAACTCAACGGGCCCAGTTCCCTCAGCCTCTCCTGGAGTGACTTGTTCTCCAGACCCCTCCCCAGCTTGGTGGCTCTCCTCTGGACGTGCTGCAGATGTCAATGTCTGCTGCTGCCCATCCTCGTGCGGTGCCACAACCAGCCGCTGTGGAAAGAAGCCCGTGGGCACCGCGCTGGTGCATCCGGCAAAACCCCCTTCCTGCAGTGGCAGAGAGAAAAAGGAGGCTGTTTTTCTTGAGAGATATAACTCACTGAGCAATTATTCATTTCAGTGGCTTTACTGCAAAGCTTGCTTTGTCTCTGCTCAAGTTTTAGCTGAGAGAAGCTTGAATAATTTAGAATCAAGAGTTTTGGGGTTATTTCTATTTGGTCTCTCATTTTCCTCTTCCTTTCTCTCCCACCCCCATTGCAGTCATATATCTTTTAACTCAATTCCTCTTTTCTTTTGTTGGAACGATGTTGCTTTCATTGGGAGAAATATCTGCTACTTTGGGTGAAATTAATCTCTTGTAACTGTAGCTACCTGGAGGGAATGGGAGAGAGCAGCACCAGCCTCCAAATTAATCCTGTCTCTGCAGCGTCCGCTGAACTTCTGACTCCAGCATCAGTGTTATTCTCCTCCTAGATGAGGTCCTTCTTAAACCTGTAGATCTCAAGAAGGTGTAGGAGGAAGATGCACAGTAAATTGTGTTTCAGAAGAGCCTCAGCCCCGTTCCCAGTCTGGGCCATGCCAGGAGAAAGAGGAGGAGGGACAGCAGAGAGCTGCCTGGCTTGCCCCAAAGATGCAGTGAGATAAGGAGCAGCATCTCCTGATGCTGCTGAGAGCGTTGGTGGTGTTCAGCCTGGAGAAGAGAAGCTCCGGGGAGACGTTATAGTTTCCTTCCAATACCTAAAGGGGGCTACAGGAGAGATGAGGAGGGACTCTTGGTCAGGAAGGGAAGCCGTAGGACGAGGGGGAAGGGTTTGACCCTGAAAGAGGGGAGATGTAGCTGAGATGTGGGGAAGAACTTGTTTGGTGTGAGGATGGTGAGAGCCTGGCCCAGGTTGCCCAGAGAAGCTGTGGCTGCCCCATCCCTGGAGGGGTTCAAGGGCAGGTTGGAGGAGGCTTGGAGCAACCTGGTGTGGTGGGAGGTGTCCCTGCCCAGGGCAGGGGGTTGGAACTCAGTGATCTTTCATGTCCCTTCCAACTCGAACTATTCTATGACTCTGTCTGAGAATCCCTAACATCTGAGAAGCCCCAACATCTCACTGGGCTGTCTGGTAACTGGTGTTCTCTCTGCTCCTTTCCCAGCTGAACGGGGGAGGTCTGGGACAGAGCTCTGCCTGCTTCCATCAGCAGCGTCTCTCCTTCAGCAGGAGGGGTGGCAGCCAACAGCAGGTCCCTGGCACAGGGAGGATGCTGTTGAGAAGTGGGTGGTGTGGATGCTCTCTGCTTGGGGTAGTTGTGTCTGCTCATGGGGCTGTTACTCACAAAGTATTTGCTTTATGGGGTGGCAGAGACTGTGCTCTTCAGTTACTGGAGTAGTAAACTTCATTACTCCAAGCTAGGAAGGATCTCAGCTTCCAACAACAACCCCAGGCAACGCTACAGACTTGGGGAAGAGTGGCTGGAAAGCTGTCGGGCAGAAAAGGACCTGGGGGTGTTGGTAGACAGCAGGCTGAACATGAGCCAGCAGTGTGCCCAGGTGGCCAAGAGGGCCAATGGCATCCTGGCTCGTATCAAGAATAGCGTGGCCAGCAGGAGTAGGGAAGTCATCGTGCCTCTGTACTGGGCCCTGGTGAGGCCTCACCTCGAGGGCTGTGTTCAGTTTTGGGCCCCTCACTACAGGAAGGACATTGAGGTGCTGGAGCGTGTCCAGAGGAGAGCCACCAAGCTGGTGAGGGGTCTGGAGAACAAGTCCTACGAGGAGAGGCTGAGGGAACTGGGCATGTTTAGTTTGGAGAAGAGGAGGCTGAGGGGAGACCTCATTGCCTTCTACAGTTCCTTGAAAGGAGGGTGTAGAGAGGCAGGTGTTGGCCTCTTCTCCCAAAGGACGAACGACAAGACCAGAGGAAATGGTCTGAAGTTGGGGCAGGGGAGATTTAGATTAGATATTAGAAAGAACTACTTTACTGAGAGAGTGGTCAGGCACTGGAACAGCCTGCCCAGGGAGGTGGTGGAGTCACCATCCCTGGAGGTATTTAAGAAACGTGTAGACATGGCTCTTCAGGGCATGCTCTAGTGCCCAAGGTTATTGGTTTATGGTGAGGTGTTGAGTGTGGGGTTTAGTTGGTGGGCGTTTGGTGTGGTGTGTTTTGTATTTGTTTGGTGGTTTGGTTTTTGTGGTTTTTTTGTGTTTGTTTGTTTTTTTTTGTGGTTGGACTCGATGATCTCAGAGGTCCCTTCCAACCACTAAGATTCTGTGATTCTGTGATTCTGTGAAAACGGGACAAATTACTGAGAAGAACCAGTCATTTTTTCAAAGAGAGGGAAGCAAAGACGGGGTTGGTCTCTGCAAGGGTTCAGCCCAGCCCCACGCACCGTTGTGTGAGTGCTGAGCATCAGGGTCTCTGCACGTTGGGGTCTCAGTGTGTGCAGAGCGAAGCACCTTCTGTCTGGCTCTGCTCTGCTGTGTCGCAGCTGCTCGTTTGTGCTCCAGGGAGGTGTATGTGAAGGCTGCAGCGTGTCCCGTCCTCGTTGTAATGTACCATCGCTGGGAGACAAGGGCTCGATAAATCTAAACCCCCTTCCTTGCTCACTGTAGTCGTGTCCCTGCATGAATATATGCTGTGCAGACAGTCCTATCAGAAGATGTTGGGAGGTGATTGTGCCCCTGGACTCAGCACTGGGGAGGCCACACCTCGAGTGTTGTGTCCAGTTCTGGGCACCTCAATCCAAGAGAGATCTGGAGGGGCTGGAGCGAGTGCAGAGGAGGGCAACGAAGCTGGGGAAGGGCCTAGAACACAAATCGTATGAAGAGCGGTTGAAGGAGCTGGGGCTGTTTAGTGTGAGGAAGAGGAGGCTGAGGGGAGACCTCATCACTCTCTACAACTTCGTGAAAGGACACTGTAGAGAGGGTGGTGCTGGTCTCTTCTCACAGGCAATTAGTGACAGAACGAGAGGGAACGGCTTCAAGCTCCAACAGGGGAGGTTTAGATTGAACATTAGGAAAGAATTTTTCACCGAAAGAGTGGTCGGGCATTGGAACAGGCTGCCCAGGGGGGGGGGGGAGTCCCCATCCCTGGCTGTGTTTAAGGGCCGTTTAGATGCAGTGCTGAGGGACATGGTGTAGGGGAGGACTTTGTAGAGTAGGGGAGATGGTTGGACTCGATGATCCCGAGGGTCTCTTCCAACCTAGACCATTCTATGATTCTATGATTCTATGTTTAGGTTTCAACCACAAGTTTTGAGCTTTTAATCAGACTCTGAGAACAGATACGCAGTGGCAAATGATTAAATTACTCCTGCTTATCGGCTGAACCAGAGACAGTGACCCCATAGATTTCACTTTAACTGCAAGCCAAACTTCATTAGCTTGTTCCAGTGATTAATTTGTCTTCTTGCTCAAAAGTTGGCGTTTCACAGCTTGTACAATGGTTCGCTCCGGCAACCTCTGGGATCGGAGTCTGTTGCATATAAATGGGGGACTGATAATGAAAGCTCTTTAATTTCAACTTATTGATGTTTTATCTAATCTACTCCAAACCACTTGTGTTCCCTCACCAATGGTAGAGCTGCAAACGCTGAAGCCCTTTTTTTGGAGGTCGGGTACATGCGTTCCTTTGGGGTATGTCCACGCAGGTGGGTCTGAGCTTGAGTTCATCCTCATCCTCACCCAAAAACGGGGATGTTGGCACTTTGCTGGGGCACCACGGCTCAGCCCAAGTGCCTGCCTCAGCTCTTGCTTTTTGTCCTTATTGAACGTCCTTATCCAGCTGGATATATTTTATTAAAAGGTTTGGGTCAGGACATACAATTGCCAACATTTGCAGTACCACAACCCAAAAATGGGGATGTTGGCACTTTGCTGGAGCACCACAGCTCAGCCCAAGTGCCTGCCTCAGCTCTTGCTTTTTGTCCTTATTGAATGTCCTTCTCCAGCTGGATGTATTTTATTAAAAGGTTTGGGTCAGGACATACAATTGCCAACATTTGCAGTACCACAAATTTGTACTTGCTCTAAGAAGTATAACCAGCTATTGTATTTCTTAATACTTTTTACCCTGTACTGCGTTAATTTGACTGTTCCTCTGTGTTTGCTTTATATTTAAAACAAATATTTCTCTGACAAACTGCATTTAGCTATAGCCTTTGGTTCTCTTACTACTGGGTATTTATTGGGGAATTTCCTCCAAGATTTGGGATTTGAAACTTGGTGGCGTGTACACCCTAACCCCCGTGCTTGCCAGCAGCTGCAAGTAAAGCACTTCGTTACTCCTGTAGAACTCTGAGTACACCAGATTTTGGAGTCTATTTGAAAAGAAAATGAAGTTGTTGTTCAGCCTGGAGAAGAGGAGGCTCCGGGGAGACCTAATAGCAGCCTTCCAGTACCTGAGGGGAGCCTACAGGAAGGCTGGGGAGAACCTGTTTAGAAAGGCCTGCAGTGACAGGACGAGGGGCAATGGCTTCAAGCTGGAGGGGAACAGATTTAGACTGGAGATGAGGAGAGGGTTCTTCACTGGGAGGGTGGTGGAGCACTGGAACAGGTTGCCCAGGGAGGTGGTTGAGGCCCCTTCCCTGGAGATATTCAAGGTGAGGCTCGACGAGGCCCTGGGCAACCTGGTCTAGTTGGGGGTGTCCCTGCTGACTGCGGGGGGGTCGGACTAGATGGCCTTTGGAGGTCCCTTCCGGCCTGGGCAACTCTATGATTCTATGATTCTATAAAAACATAAGTATAAACTCTGGGTGTAACCTGCCTGCCGTCTCTCCCAGGTCCTCACCAAGAGTTCCTCTCACCTCCCAAGGATGGAAGCCTTGAAGGAGCTCACTCAGCAGCACTTTATGGCTTGAGCAACATCTTTTACTGACTCCTTTTTGCCCACTGGCTGCTCCTGTAACCTGGTGGTTGTCTCAATGCCGCTGTGTGCAAATAGAGCTTCCCAGCACTTCTGTACAACAACCTTCCCTCTCTCTCCACTGCTTGTAGAAGACTTATTGTGTGGCTGCTTTGACCTCTCCTTGTCTGTGAGAATGCCCATAAACCAATGCTAATTTGCCTGGAAATTATTCACATCAATACAAAAATATCCTTCAATATGGGTATTTCCCTCTTTAGATTTATCCTTCTGCTTAGGAAGTAAATTGAAATAGCTTTATGACTCCATCCTATAACATGAAAAATTGTATTGGCTTTATAAGACCTTGCAAATCACAAACTGAATACGTTTTATGACACAACAAGCTGTGTCCCTGTGTTTTTCAGAGCCTGGAAATATAGATATGACTGCCTTTGCATGTTTTAATCATAAGTTTTCAGTCTAGGGGACTTACGCTATCAGTTTTAATAATATGTTCTTTCACCACAATAAAAACACTTGACTTTATCGTGGAATATACTATTTGCCTGTTTGGGGAAGTTCATTCTGTCAAACTTCTAAATCTGGACTGTTGGGTTTTACTTGAAATTAAATTATTTTAAAGGTCAGAATTTCCCAAGGAATGTAAATGAAATAATCCAGTAGACTCAAGTCTTTATTCTTCTTCTGAAAATAATAGAAATCTGATAGGAAATATTTGACCCAAAATATTGCAAAGGCTGTCTTGATAACCTGAAAAAAGTTCAATTTCCAGTTAAAAAGCTGACCTAAATCGTGCTTCTCTTCAACACCTCGGTGCTGATAAATGTTATTTGCTTACATGTCAGCACTTTAGGGTCTTCCTTATCCCTGCTAAAGAAATCTTAATTTTCTTTAAGATAAGCAAAGAAGCAGCATATATTTCAGTTCTGACTTTGAGCTTGTTTTAAGCTCCCGAATAGAGCTGGGTCTGCATTAAGTTTTTAAATAATCCTGGTGTGTGAGTTGAAAATAGGAATAAATCTGCTGCCTGGAATGAAACAGCCCGTTAAGAGCTTCTTCCTAGGTAGTTTAATTAAAAGATTAGATTATAGATTGCATTGATATATTAGAGAGCAGATTGCTATAGCATATTTCAACTCAGGGCTGGAAGATAACAGGCGTTGCACATAAACCATGGAAAGCCAGTTTGTGAGCAGCCCTGGTGCTGTGGGACCCAGAAGTGCCCAAGATTTCCCTCATGGATCCCTGTCAGTCCCTGGAGAGATGGTTGGGAAGGGAAAGTGCAGAGGAGGGATTCGGTTTGCAGATTGAGATCCCTGAGTGTGGCTGTGTACGTAGAATCGTAAAATTGTCTGGGTTGGAAGGGACCTTTCAGATCATTGAGTCCAACCATCAACCCAACCCTGCCCAAACCACCACTCACCCATGTCCCTCAGCGCCACGTCTGCCCGGCTTTTAAATACCTCCAGGGATGGTGACTCCACCACTGCCCTGGGCAGCCTGTTCCGGTGTTTGGTAACCCTTTTGGTGAAGAATTTTTTCCTAATAACCATCCTAAACCTCTCATGGTGCAACTTGAGACCATTTCTTCTTGACCCATCACCTGTTCCTTGGGAGAGGAGACTGAGACCCCCTGGCTACACCCTCCTTTCAGGGAGTTGGAGAAGGTCTCCCCTCAGCCTCCTCTTCTCCAGGCTGAACACCCCCAGCTCCCTCAGATGCTCCTCACAAGACTTGTGGTCCAAACCCTTCACCAGCTCCGTTGCCCTTCTCTGGACCCGCTCCAGCCCCTCAATGTCTTTCTTATCATGAGGGACCCAAAACTGGACACAGCACTTGAGTTGGGACAAGGACGGCTCTGGACCTCCCCAGCTTGGTCCAGTTCACTGTGGTTGCTTGTACAGTGCTCAAGAGCTTTGTGGGCAGCGAGCCCAGAGCCTGTGTGGAGCCCAGGGAGCAACCCTGCCAGCGTTGCCTTCACTGCCCTCCCTTTCAGCCCCTTAGGTCTGATCCCGTTGTATTTATCTCATCTGATCAGCCAGTTTCTGGTTTTCTTGTTGCTGGTGATGCTTTTCCCTTCTGTGGAAGTGTTTACTTAAACCTCAGAAGGAAAATACTGAATAGAAAATGGAAGCAGCATTTATTTGAAATATTTGGGTTAGCTTGAAAAATGAATGTGCACTCACCTTTCTGTGAACCATAGCCATGAAGTGTGGTGCTGCAGCAGGCTGGGTTCAGCACTGCCCATGGAGACTGGCAGCCACCCTCGGTCCTCAACCCCCTGTGCCCAATTCTTCAATTAATGTCACTGCCCCGAGGGCTACAGAGGCCGTTCTTGCCCTCATTCCTTCTGATTTCCTCTCCTACTCTACCCCTAATGGAAAGAAGAGGATGGGAAAGGAGGAAAGAAATGAGATTTTATCTATATAAACTTTTAGGAAGGGAAAAGAAGAGAAGAGGAGAAGAGGAGGCTCCTTTCAATATAGCGGCCTTTCAATACCTGAAGGGTGCCTATAGAAGAGCTGGGGAGGGACTCTTTGCCAGGAAGGGTAATGATAGGACAAGGGGAAACGGTTTTAAATGGGAAGAAAAAAGATTCAGATTAGATCTCAGGAAGAAATTTTTTACTATGAGGGTGGTGAGACACTGGAACAGGTTGCCCAGGGAAGTTGTGGCTGCCCCATCCCTGGAGGGGTTCAAGGCCAGGCTGGATGGGGCCTTGAGCAACCTGCTCTAGTGGGAGGTGTCCCTGCCCAGGGCAGGGGGGGTGGAACTCGATGATCTTTGAGGTCCCTTCCAACCCAAACCATTCTATGGTTCTGTGATTCTATATTCTATGAAAAGAGCAGAAAACTGACGTAGGAACAAGTTCCTGTTACACACCAGTGGAAATGCTTTGAGACAGAGAAAGGCAGAAAAAGCCAAGAGAAGGTTGGATCCTCTTCCCTTCCTCCTTCCCCACAGAAGAAGGAACTCGTGTAGTTGAAGATGGATAAAAGGTAGGGTGGGAATGAGCGTGATGCTTCTGAGGAGGAGAAGGAATAACAGTGGAATAACAGTAACATTCAGTGAACTCAGAAGCAAGAATTAAGATCTCATGGGAAGCAGATCTGGGGGGAAGAAGCTAAGGAGAGAACTAGGCATTTTTCATTTGATAGCAGGACTATGAACACAAATCATCTCAATTTAGAGGAGAATAAAAGGTTCAATAAAAGGCAGCTCGACAAAATAAAAGCTTTCCATTGATTTCTCGTTTCTTTACTGTGTTTGCAGAAAATGGAAAGTAGGTTAGATCAGAAAAGCTGGACTTTAAGAATAGTCGATGTGTGGAGAGACACAATCGGAACAGGCAGCACTGAATGAGACACAGGAGGTGAGAGAAATCCCAGGTTAAATGAAATCAGAGAGGGGATTCTGTGAGGGGCCATGGAAGGACCTTTCACAGCTGAGCCCCACGATGCTGAAGAGCTGCTCACTGAAATGCTGGGAGGAAGAGGATGGTGTAACTCATACGGCAACGAAGCCCAGACCAAGGAGAGATCAGAGGAGAAGCAATTTAGGTCAAACCAGCTGCTCGGAAGAACATTAATCAAGTGATAAGGAGGAGAGAGTTAATTTCTGCAGGATGACACCGTGCTGGAGAACTTGAAGGGACCCATAGAGCCTGGCACCAGTTTACCTGCAAGGGCACAACCAGTTTAAGAGGCCCCCAGTCTGGCCTTGCATCTGTACTTCCCACTGAGATCCTTTCTTTGTTCCATGGTCCTGGTAGCACTGGTTTGCACTGAAATTCCGCCAATTTTTTATTAAAAATAAAACTATTCCATCCACCCAGTTGACCGGGGCAAGCTCTATGGGGCAAAGGGCCAGAGAACAAAATTCCATGGGGAGAGAGGCAGGAATGAGCAGTCAGTGGAAGGAGAAGTTAACTGAGCCTGGGTGCTTTTTAAAAGGCTTTTTTTTTTTTTTCTAAAGAGGAGACGGGGGTTTCAGCTTCACCACAGTGTCTGGAAAATACTGAATAAATAACCTTAACTGTTTGTTGAGCATGATAGAAGATGGAAAGAAGATGAGTAGCGGCCAACCTGGATTAGAAAAGCATAAATCATGTCAAATAAATTGAATTTACTCCTACAACAGAGAAAAGCCTGTTGGATAGTAGAAAAGCAGATGTCATGGGAGGCAATGTACTCAAGTGCAAGAAATATGACATTTTCATAAGCATATTAGAGAAATCTAGTCTAGATAAAAGTCCAGAAGGACGGGCCAGAGGAGGCTGGAAGAATTGAGGTTTCGTTAGGAATTGTCCTGTGTCCAGTTCTGCTCAATACTTCCATTAACTATCTAAACCCTGTGATAGCAGATGCATTTATTACATTTTCAGAGGTCTGGGAGGAACATGGTGTGTGTGATCATGACAAATAGCGTGGGGGGGAATGGATCCGTTAGAATAAAAATCTACAGCAACTACCGCGAAGCAAAACAACCAGTGCTCATAGAATCACTGAATGGTTTGGGTTGGGAGGGAACTTAAGGAGCATCTAGATCCATCCCCTGCCCTGGGCAGGGACACCTCCCACCACACCAGGTTGCTCCAAGCCCCCTCCACCCTGCCCTTGAACCCCTCCAGGGATGGGGCAGCCACAGCTTCTCTGGCCAACCTGGGCCAGGCTCTCACCCCCCTCACACCAAACAAGTTCTTCCCCACAGCTCAGCTCCATCTCCCCTCTTTCAGGGTCAAACCCTTCCCCCTCCTCCTAGGGCTCCCCTCCCTGATCCAGAGTCCCTCCCCATCTCTCCTGGAGCCCCCTGAGGGACTGGAAGGGGCTCTAAGGTCTCCCTGGAGCCTTCTCCAGGCTGAACCCCCCAACTCTCTCAGCCTGTCCTCATAGGAGAGGGGCTCCAGCCCTCTGATGATCTTCGTGGCCCTCCACGAAGGCCCTGCACTCATCAGGTGGACAAATGTGTGTTCAGGGATCCAGATTTGGGACAGGAGGTGGGAACAGCTGAGTTTAGAACAGATATTAGTGTAAAGACAGGCTCCAGAAGGATGTGTGACAATCCTTCAGTCATATGAAAAACTCATTCAAAGGGTCTCTCCCCACCACCAAGGTTCGTTTCAAAATTGTGAGGAGTTCAAAGAACCCCAACAGAGAGAGGCCATGCTGGAAAGACCCTGCAAAAAACCTTTAAACAAGACTATGGCCAGTGATGAATGCTGAACTGGGAATCCTGTGCCTGATCCCAGAGCTGAGACGGAGGGAAGAGAGGGCTGGAAACACCACGTGTTTGTAGCAATGACAGTAATTAAGGCAACTCCTGGGGCTGTATCTTAACCAAGCACAATGGCATCAGTCCCAAGGGTGCAAGAGTCTCCCTGCACCTCTGGGTAGGGACCCCCAGATCAGGAGAAGCTGTGTCTTGGAGGAACAGCATCTCTGGGCAGACTCATGTAGTTTGACTGCTGATTACAGCTACAGAAACGCGGGTTTAGCGAGCGATACATCAACTTCACGCCCATCCCCTGCTCCAGTCTCACCACCTAATTGTCTCTCCCGTAGTTAATGGAGATCAAACCCTTCTGGGTCAAAAGTTCAGTTTCTAACACTTCCTTGCATAAATCACCTTCCTCATTCTACATTCCTTACATGTAATTCTGGGTGTATATCGTAGCCTAATGAATCTAAAAAGATATTTAAAGTCTTCTTGTGGTCTTCGCCGGAAAAACTCTCTCCTCGGTGCCCCTGCTGTAAAGGAGAACCTGTAGGGAGAGGAAATTGCAGGAAGATTGAGCTTAGACAGGAGTGAAATCTTCGTAATGCTGTGAGGTGTGGTGCACTGAAAGGGATTACTTGACGAATTTTCTCATCATTAAAATGGCAAATTGGTTTTGCCCTTAATGGCTCTCTGCAGCGACGGGCGGCGGGTCCCAGCTCGGTGTCGGGCAGGGTGGCAGGAGCTGGAAACACACTCTGCTCTCTCTACTGGAAACCCCTTGTCTTCCTTGTTTCCATTTATTTGGAAATATATTTCCATTTGTTGTGTGTTTAGGTGGTGGGTGGTGTGGTTTTGTTTGGTTTTTTTTTTGTTTTTTGTTTTTTGGTTTTTTTTGTTTGGTTGGTTGGTTTTTTGGGTTTTTTTTGGTTTTTTTTTTTTTGTGGTTGGACTCGATGATCTCTGAGGTCACTTCCAACCACCACAATTCTGTGATTCTGTGATTCTGTGATTATTTTTGAAAAAGCCATTCAGGCTAAGAGAGCCTATTGTTTGTACAGTGGGGCAATTATGCTAATAATAATGTAGAGTTGTGCTGTGTTTTAATATTAATTTCAGTGACTGGGATACGACAGCAATTTGAATGTATGAATGACTAAAAAAAGGCAAAATGTTTATAGAAGTACATAAAACTAACGTTATGCACTCCATTTTACAAGTAGCTTGAAATGGGTTTTTAATAAGCGTTTAAAATGATGTATGCATGTCTGTATAAAATGTCATATCTCATCTGAGGAAAAGTGATTTTTAACAGCTCTTGTAATTAACTATTTATTTATTATTATTAAATTATTTACAATGGTATATTACTGGAAGCATTAAATGCTTTTGTATCGGAGAACCTGCCTGCTACTCTTGTGGTTGGTTATTCTTTATTGTGTGCTGTGATGATGCTGAGCTAGAATCTGTTAGAGAAGGGCTGTGATTTCTTTGTGTGGCAGTTCTTGTTCTTCCTTTGCCTCTTGTGAACATCTGTTGCCTTTGGTTTGGGTGAAATCTATTGATTTTGGTCGCAAAGCCTTGCCTGGCCTTGGTGTTGTCTGTCATCAAACCTTGAGGTGATAGGGGATACATAGAATCACAGAATGGTTTGGGTTGGAAGGGACCTTAAAGCCCCCCCAGTGCCACCCCCTGCCCTGGGCAGGGACACCTCCCACCACACCAGGTTGCTCCAAGCCCCCTCCAACCTGCCCTTGAACCCCTCCAGGGATGGGGCAGCCACAGCTTCTCGGGGCAACCTGGGCCAGGCTCTCACCACCCTCACACCAAACAAGTTCTTCCCCACAGCTCAGCTCCATCTCCCCTCTTTGAGTGTCCAACCCTTCCCCCTCCTTCTAGGGCTCCCCTCCCTGATCCAGAGTCCATCCCCTTCTCTCCTGTAGCCCCCTTTAGGTATTGGAAGTCTCCCGGGAGCCTTCTCTTCTCCAGGCTGAACCCCCCTAACTCTCTCAGCCCCCCCTCCCAGCAGAGATACTCCAGCCTTCCCAGCATCTCTGTGGCCCTTATTTGCACTTATTTTAGTAAGGCCTAAAAATGATGACATCTTCCAACCCTTGCATCAGATTCTTTCTCTGGTGTGTCCAAAGCTGGTTTAGACCCAGGGATTAAATTCAGACAGTAAGACGATTGTTCATTTAAAACTTGAAAGAAGATGGGCCTTGGAAGAGGTCTTGAGTTCATTTAGTCCCATCTGTGATGTGGTCAAACCATGGAGATACTGGTCCATCCACTGACCTTACCATGGCTTCCTGCACCTGGGGCAGGTTATCCAGTGTGTTCTTGCCATCACCTCTCCATGTGTCCTGTCCGACCTGCAAAAAACCTTTCTGATTCCAATTATCAGTGTTTCTTCTCTTGAGGCTTTCTAACTAAATTGCACCATCTAGGGTTAGCGAGAGAACTGTAGAACTGTGTTATTCCTCTGCACCTGATTTTGGAGGAGATAAAAGGAAAGCAGATGCGAGAAACCTGCCTGGACAAAAAATAAACCTGGATATTAAAGGACTGGAGTTTAAGGCAGAGATTTGCGTCTGGAGGTTAAGGCCAAACAGCTATGAGTGCTGGAGCAAACTGGGATCCAGTGTCAGGTTTAACTGGTGGTAACTGGTCTCTGCAGTGATGGAACCATTAGGTCTGTGTGTGCCACACTCCTTTACTTGCCCCTGCAGTTTCTCTGTGCCCTTTAGGTGTTCTAACCCCCAGCTCTCCTTTAGAGGCACCCACCAGCAAAGCCCTCTGCTCACACGGGCACTGATGGGAATGAGATGCAAATCCTTAGAGCCCCTTCCAGTCCCTCAAGGGGCTCCAGGAAAGCTGGGGAGGGACTCTGGATCAGGGAGGGGAGCCCTAGGAGGAGGGGGAAGGGTTTGACCCTGAAAGAGGGGAGATGGAGCTGAGCTGTGGGGAAGAACTTGTTTGGTGTGAGGGTGGTGAGAGCCTGGCCCAGGTTGGCCAGAGAAGCTGTGGCTGCCCCATCCCTGGAGGGGTTCAAGGGCAGGTTGGAGGGGGCTTGGAGCAACCTGGTGTGGTGGGAGGTGTCCCTGCCCAGGGCAGGGGGTGGCACTGGGGGGGCTTTAAGGTCCCTTCCCACCCAAACCATTCTATGATTCTATGACATCAGAGCTGCTTTCATGACTCAGACACAAGTCCCCCTGTCCCCTTGGTCCATGGCAGCAGACGTTGCCTGGGGAAGAGGAGAAGAGGGAGGATGTCCCCAGCAATCTTCCTCCTGGCTCCATCCGTCACCCTGTGGCCGTTATTGTTTGGGGACTTCCCAAGCCACCGCTGCCTCCACACTCCTCACATGTGGTAGCCTCATCCTCCTCCTCTGCCAGGTTGTGTCCTGCCCTGGAACAGGATCTTCCCTTGAGACATCGCCCTCGAGGGATGGGTGAGGACACTTCCTTTGGGAGAAGCCTTGTCCTGCAGCCACTCTGCTGCTGTGTAAGGGGAGGGGTGAAACTGGGGTGGCATCTGGAGATATAAACTGGACAACGAGGGGTTCAAGGGCAGGTTGGAGGGGGCTTGGAGCAACCTGGTGTGGTGGGAGGTGTCCCTGCCCAGGGCAGGGGGTGGAACTCAATAATCTTTAAGATCCCGTCCAACTCTAACCATTCAGTGATTCCATGAGCATCTCCTGCTGAGAGCATGGGCAGTTTGGGTGTATGCATCATTGCTCTGCCCTCAGACCCTGCAGCTCGGGGCAGGGATGACTCTGCAGGAGCTTGGGAAGAGCCCTTGTCCTGCCTGGTGTTTGTGTCTGAATGAGGGGTTTTGTTTAATCAGCAGAATCTCTGGTTGGAGCCTCTCCTGTCCTGCTGGCAGGCTGCTCTGGTCTGCAGGCAGGGTTGATGGGAACTGATCTAAGCTGAGCTGGCAGCCACCAGCTCTCTCTGAGTTACAGCCCGTCCTTCCCCAGTTTGAGCCAGGGGGAAATGGGAGCCAAAGGCACCGAGTGCACTGAGGTCATGGGGTTTAAGTCCACAGGAGGTGGTTCTGGCACAGTGAGACATATCACTTCAGCCTGTATGTTTCTTTTTCTTTCTTTTGGCCAAGACCTTTGTGTCACTGTTAGTAGGACCTAAGAATCTCCTAGATCCCTGTTGCTGTCTCAGGGCTGCACCGTGGCCTTGGAGAAATGGTCCAGTGATTCTCTCTTGCAGGTTTCTGGGCACTGTGCTCTGCTCTGGGATTCATACCTGCCTTCCCACTAGCACAAGTACCTGATTAAACATCTTTTAAAGCAGGGATTTAGAATCATAGAATGGTTAGAGTTGGAAGGGACCTTAAAGATCATCGAGTTCCAGCCCCCCTGCCCCGGGATTTAAATCAGCATCTCCTCGTAGTGCATGCACTGACCAGTAATATATTGAATTTCCAACTGAGGAAACATTTTAGCAGCCCTGAAGTGATGAAGAAAGCCCCTCTGTGGGGCTGCTCACTCTGGGGTGAGGGGATGTTCTGTGTTCACCATCCTGGCTGAATTCAGCTCCTCCTGCCTCGGTGTCCGAGCTACAAAAAAAAGAAGTTTCTTCTATGGGAAAGGAAAGGGACTGCTGAAACCTTTCAGCCTTTTCATGGGCAGCAAAGAGAAATAAGCACTTTTATGACAAGATTTGCTTCATACCCAAATGTCTGAATTAGGCAATTTATCTGTCTGTCCCCCCCCATTGACTCTGAGCGTAGATTTTGGCTGACTCTAAAGACCTGTGGTGCTTGTAGCTCTCAGATCAAGGCAGGTGAGATGAATCCCATCCACTATCTTCTTGCTTTCCTGTGGCTTGTAACACTTAAACGTAGCAGACCGTTTTGTTAAACCTAACAAAATGGAATTGGTGGAAAATCAGCATAATCGAGAAGGGAGCTGGATGAGATGGAGCCAAATTTCTGCAACATCTGCCATGAGAATTTCCAGGCAAATCTATACAGAGGGGCAATGGACCAGAAGGCCAGGAAAATAAACCCAAAACCCGTAAGGAGCTGGGAAAAGGGAGAGAGCCAGCCAAGGAGGACATGCTTGTCCTTGGCTGTGCGAGGAGGATCATTACTTCCAATCCCTGTGATCTCACTTCTGCAGTTCCCTGCCAAAATGCCACAGAATAACAAAGCGGTGGCCTGGTTCTTGCAGAGCTCTCAAAGTCATTTTTAAAGCATCCCCTGGGACGTGCTCAGCTTGGAGACAGATGTCCCCAGCTTGGAGATCTCCCTTCAGCTGCCCCTCCAGTACGAGAACAGGGCTGCCAGCCTGCTTGGGAGGACTGAGGTGGAAGGAAGGATGGAAGGAAGGAAAGATGCATGGAAGAATGGATGGATGGATGGATGGATGGATGGATGGATGGATGGATGGAGAAAGGGTGAGGAATGGCTTCAAGCTGGAGGGGAACAGATTTAGAGGCAGCACTCAAGGATGGGGGGTCTCCCCAGAGCGGAGCAGAGGGGCAGAATCCCCCCCCTCTCCCTGCTGTCTTGGTGATCGATGTCTTGTGGATGGATTCTCTGCTAAGGATGGAGCTCCTGCTTCTGTCTTCCCACCAGTGGGACCATTAATGGGTTCTCATTTGTCTGGTCACTTACAGGAAGGCTTTTTATTGAAGTTTTAACTATTCCATCAGAGCACCCTCATGGTGGCCGCTGTGTTGAGATGTTAGTTGGCCAAGGAAGAGAAGCACACAAATTAGGTCAGCACAATTGTATAAGCCTTATTTTTTTTTATTTTTTTATTTTTTTTTTAAATTTTATCCCTCTCCACAACCCTGAAAGTATTCTGATAACAGCATGTCCCAAGCTGATGGAGGCAGCTTTGGCTGAGGAGCTTTTTCATCCAGGCATAACACGTTCCTGGAGTTAAAAACTTCCCAAAACTGAAACCTCTAGCACTGCCTCGATGCCTCCAGAAGCCACAGCCTGTTTCTTAAGCTTATTCTCTCTGATAATTTTAGGTTTGAATCCAATGGAGTTGTAAAACGCGGAGTAATTTTTTTGGAGAGGAAGCATCTTTGTACCAAGTCATTCAGGAATAGAGCGGTGAGGTTTTACCCAGAGAAACCACTGAGCAATATTGGTGGTGAAGAGTAATAACAGGAAAATTCTGCACTGGGGGGGCAGGAGGGGGGTGGGAGTAGAAGTTGCTGCCTGCTGTGACCTCGAGCAAGCGATGCTCTAATCAGGGGCTGAGGCATAAATGGGTTTTTTAACGTGTAAAAGTCTGTTGACTTCAGGTGGCCATTACGAACTTTTCGATATTTTAAATGTACGAAACATTGAAATTAGAAATTCTGAGGCTGGTGGGACATTTGTGTTCTTTTCATAACCACAGTTCTGATAATGTATATAAAATGACTAAGTCCCAAGACAGTAGCTGGACTACTTTTGTTAAATCTTCCTTTATTTAGTCCTGTAAAGTACCGTTACGTGCTGGCCCCAAATAGCAGCTGGTTGAGAGAGAGCATCACCCGACTGCGGGTGACTCCTGGCCACCCCAGGCCAGTCGAGCAGGTCTTGGTTCCTCAGCAGGGGCTGGTGACACGCTGACACCAACCTGTGTGTGACCCCCAGCGTGTAAATAGGACCATGAAAGCATCAATTTTAGGGCAAAGCAGAGAAAACTCTAAAATTAGACCTGGCGTGGCAGTTGTGGGTCTGCTTTGTAAATGCCAGTGCGTGTTCTTCTTTCCCTTTTCTTTTTTTTTCCACTTTTATTCCCTCATGTCTTCGAGAATATTTTTTTTATATCTGGGGGGAAACCCCAAAATATTTATGGAAAGCTTGTTCTGTGTACAGATTTAATAGATTTTGGATTAACTACACGGCAGCATTCTGTTTTTCCTTATCAAAAATTTACTCTGCATTTTCTTATTAGTAGCAGTTTCCTGTCTTAGAAGTATTTGGGAAATTGGTGTCGTTCTTCTTCATGAAGAAACGGGGAGAGATCGCTGTCTTTCTGGTGTTATTTTCTGAAACTGCGAGGAGGGGAAGAAGCAGACATCTGTTAAAGTATTTTCACAGGTTCTGCAAAACCTGGAAAGACCCATCTTTTTCTTTAGAGCAGCCCAATGGCAAACTGAGATAAAGGGGCTCTATCTGTGACTGTGGCTTCTTCGTTATTAATCGTAAATGTGAAATATGTTGGGCTCTGCAGCTGAAAGGAGGAACTCTTAGGTCTGATCATGCCCTTTCTAACCTGACTTTCACCACTTCTGCTGCGTCCTAATTCCCACCACAAAAAATAGAGGTTGTGGACTTGTTCAGACAGTAGAATGTTTTAGGTGAGCGTGAAGCGTGGGGCTGTGGTTTGGTTTCTTACCTTGCAGTTACTAATGCAAGAAGGGGAGTGGAATCCATCGAGAACAGTTTTCTTCCCCAGATCTTCCCTAAATCTCCCCTCTTTCAGTGTCAAACCCTTCCTCCTCATCCCATGGCTCCTCTCCCTCATCGAGAGTCCCCCCCCCAGCTTTCCTGGAGCCCCTTGAGGGACTGGAAGGGGCTCTAAGGTCTCCCCAAAACCTTCTCTTCTCCAGGCTGAACCCCCCCAACTCTCTCAGTTTGTCTGCATAGGAGAGAGAATAATTGTTTTGGTTTTCCAGTTTAAAGGGTAAGCAAATGCACCTTGAGTACTGTGTCCAGTTTTGGGCCCCCTACCATAAAAAAGACATTGAGGTGCTGGAGCGGGTCCAGAGAAGAGCAACAAAGATGGTGAGGGGTCTGGAGAACAAGTCTTGTGAGGAGAGGCTGAGGGAGCTGGGGGTGTTCAGCCTGGAGAAGAGGAGGCTGAGGGGAGACCTTATTGCTCTCTCCAACTCCCTGAAAGGAGGGTGTAGAGAGATGGGGGTCGGTCTCTTCTCTCAAGTCACAGGCGACAGGACGAGAGGAAATGGCCTCAAGTTACACCAGGGGAGGTTCAGGCTGGATATTAGGAAAAATGTTTTCACGGAAAGGGTTCTCAGCCCTTGGAATGGGCTGCCCAGGGAGGGGGTTGAGGCCCCATCCCTGGAGGTGTTCAAAAGCCGGGTTGATGTAGTGCTGGGAGGTCTGGTTTAGTGATGATGCTCCTTGTTTGTTGTGTGGGTGTCTATTTTTGTCAGTCAGGTTGATGGTTGGACAAGATGATCTTTAAGGTCCCTTCCAACCTAGAAGATTCTGTGATTCTGTGATTCCTGGTTTTCTGTGGGCTGTGTGAGACTGGTTGGACTTAGGGGAGATGGGAAGGGGCAGGGGGGTGAGGGTCAGAGCCTGGCTCAGCCCTGGGCAGAGACCCCCCCATCAGAGCAGGCAGCAGCACCTCTACTCCCTTCTGCCTGCTGCTCTCTGCCTGCACCTGATTCCTTTCATCCCCAGAAGTCTTTCATCCATAACCTGTTTTCTTCCCTCTTTGTAAAGATAGATTTGAATGCAGGTTATTTGCAGCAAGGAAAATTACCTTATTACAGGATTTGCATCAAAACATCCAGCCCACAAAGCGCTACAAACCTGTAGCAGGGTAGAACTGAGGTACGAGCCACGCGATGGGATGGGTTTGCAATGATCTTTCTCCTCTCTCCGTTTCCCTTTCCTTTTGGGGTGAAGAATGGTGAACAGAAGTTTCTTTGAAGACTGTTTCCAAGTTGAATTTCGGAGATGTCGCAGGTTTTGAGGCTGCTGTAGCCAGGCTGTGGGACAGGACCCTCTCCCCACCACCTCCTGCCCATGGGGTGTGGGGGTACCATTGGGACATGGAGCCAAAGGAGGAATTCAGGGTCCTGCAAAGGAGAAGGAGATGTGCCACGGGCACAATTTGCTGTTACAAAAACAATTGGGCACACGGTGGCTGCCTGACTTTCTGCCAGTGAAACTGTTGCTTTACTCCAGCATGGATTTAAATTATACATAAAATTTATAAATTTATAGAATTATAACACCTATATATATAAAGCTTGTTTCCAGTGCCCATCCCAGTGCCCTGGCCACTTACCCAATAACCTCGTCACAGTAGTTCCTACAGAGCACAGCAGCTTCAGGAGGCCTGAAAATGCTTTATCTGGGGTAGCTGTTTAGGGTGCATAACCTTAATTTCCTATTTTCCTGAATTAAGCCATATTTGAAGCAAGGTGGTCACCTCTCAGGGAAGTAGTCTGACTACTTGTGTTTATGAAAGTCCTGTTTTCTGTTGTTTGATGGTTGTTTTGGGTTTTTTTTTGCATGAAAACATCTCCCATTTTCTAGCTTGCTGTGATGTGTGACTGAGTTTTCTGGGAGGATTTAATTTTTACTCAACTGAGAACTCCATTTCCTGCTCAGCTCCGCTTACTGCTTCTTCCTTGCTTATAAAAGTGATAAAAGCCCTTCTTGTGGTCCATCAGGCCCCTAGTTTGGCTAACTCCTTTCTGACAGCCAGGGGTGGCAGTCCCAACAATATGGCATTTCAAGTCTTCGACTCTCGGCTCATCCCACCCGGTGACCCAGCAATTCCTATTTCTAGCGGCATGAAATCTCCCAGGTGAGAAATCAGAGGTTCAGGTGCTGAGCTGCCTGATCCATACATCTCAGCACCAAGACAGATTGTTCCCTTGCTGTCTTACAGCCTCGCCTCCTCCCCTGGCTTTTTCGAAGGCCCTTTTCATTTTCTCACAACAAAACTCAAGAGTCCAAACTGCTCTCCGGGCAGCAAAGCCAGCTGTGAGCCAACAGCACCATCCAGGGGCCAGCGGGGCTCCTTTCCATCGGTGCCTGCAGAGCTTCCTGCAGGGATTTGCTCTGAAAATGGGGAATTCAGCTTCTCTGCGGTCCCCTCTTTGCCTTTTTTGTGCCTTAGGAAAACAACCTCTCTCTAAGGCCTTCCTGGGTGTTTTGTGATGCTGCACCCTATGCCAAGAACCGTTCATGACTCCATGTCACCTATTTTATGCTAAAGCTGGGTAAATCTCCTCCCTCTTCAACTGCTTTTTGACATAGGATTGAGATTTTGGTTCGATTTGTGAGTCTCTTTTTGAGTCTGCAATTGGTAGAATTTTAAAAAGCTGTATTTTTCATTTGAACACTGCACACCTTAAAATGGATACGTGGATCATGGAGGGTGTGTAACCTGTGGGCTGTGGGATAATCCCACATTTCTGTGCTGCTGACCCTTTCCCAGATTCATTTCCCATCACATACTGGGGCCAGTGACAATACCAGGAACCCAGAACTCTCAAGAGGGAAACGCAGCCCCTAACTGCTTCCTGCTGCTGATGAGAAATTCCCTTCAGATCCAAAGAACCTCACTGAAGAAAAGCGTTGGTTTCAATAAATGGAAATTTTCTGGTGAAGGAATCAAACAAAACCAGAAAAACCTGCTGTGTGGGCGAAGGGCACCAGTAAAAGTGCAGGTACTGGGGCAGGTGTGGGTACTCAAAGCTGACTAATCCGCTGCCGTACTCACATCAAAGCTCGGCTGTATTTTTAGTGATAGGGAGGGAAATGGAGATGTAAGTAGACCTTTGAAGATGGCACTAAATGGAAAACACACTCAGGTGTCCAGGTCTTGATTCCTTCCTTTCAATCTTGCTTAAATTTTTCACTGTATTGGCAAGAAGATCCTCACACCCAAGTTAATCAGTTGTGATCTAAGAGTTTAATAAGCTCAACAGCACACACCTTTCTTTCTCTCTCTCCCCTGCTGTGCATCACTGCTGACAACTGATTAGCATCTGCCACGCAGGCACTAATTGATCCAGCAGGGAGCTGGACGGCTGGGGCTTTGGAGACCCCAGAGCACGCAAGCAACAACCTCTGAGAGGTTCAGCAGCAGGAAGGAGATACACAGGCAGGGCTGCATTTTAAGGCTATTTGTATTTCTTTCTTCCCACTTTTAATTCCGCTGTCTCCTCTCTGCCACCCTGGCAGCAAATTGGCCAATTCCAAGCGAATATAATCGCAGAATAAAGGCGTAAAGATGATTATGTTCCTGCAATTGTAGAAATAAGTGGTGGAGCGGGAGGAGGAGACCTTGTAGACGCTGCAGGTTTTGGGAAGAGCTGCTCTGTGCTTGTTTCCTGTAAGAGAACATAGTCTAACCCTTGCCTGGTACAGAGAACCAGGGAGAGAAAGCATCAATCACAACTCCCTCCTCTTTGATACCAAACCCAAAGGACCGTACAGCAATGAAAACCAGGCTGCACCGCAGGACATTTTTCCAACAAAATATTTTGCCCTGAAAAGCTGCATTTTTCACACAAGGAGGAGCTGCCATTCTGCTTGTGGACTCGGGTATTTTGTGATGAAAAATGGAAAACACCAGTTCTGTGGGTTGGGACTTTGAAGTCAGCGTCTTCCATTGGCAAGATGGAGAAGCAGATGAACCATATCTGCCCATCTGTAGTTGTCACCTGGAGGCGGGAGGGTCCCTTCCTCAAAGACTGTCCTGGTCTCTCTGTTGTGGTGTGTAACAGCCCTGGCCAAAACTCTTCTCTGGGGTTTGGTGATGAGGAGCCAGGGGAGGCCACGGTCTCCCAGCTCAAAATACACCCAGAGGCTCCCGAGTCTGGGGCTGCTTCTCCCACTGGAGCTGCAGAGCCCAACAAGCTGTTTTGCACAAAATGACCTATCAGTCCCGACAAGCAGCATTGCCCAGCACCTGCCCAGCGTGATGCTCTCTGAGCAGTGTTTACTCTTCCAGCAGCCCTTGGGGGGGCCAGTAATTTATCTATTTCTGTGCAGCGGGTACATGACCTTTAATACAGAGCAGAAGCAGAAAGAGCTTTGTGGCTCCGCTGATAGAAATCGCCCTGTGTTGCACGTATCTCTTTGTCAAGCTCCCGATGAGACTGTTGTTTCTGGCTGTGCATCCTCTGTGGGGCTAAAATGTTGCCTTTTTGACCCAGGAAACCCTCATCTCACATACACCTAATCACCCCCCCCCAGGTTGTGTCCTAGAACAGGACCTTCTCTTGAGACATCGCCCTCAAGGGATGGACAAGGACCCTTCCTTTGGGAGAAGCCTTGTGCTGCAGCCACTCTGCTGCTGTGTAAGGGGAGGGGTGAAACTGGGGTGGCATCTGGAGATATAAACTGGACAATACCCCCCCCAGCTGGAGATATAAACCAGACAATACCCCCTTCCCCCCGTTCATTAGCTGGCAAAACGTGAGCCTGATAGCCTTTAATGGATGTGCTCAAGCTCTTCCATGGAATGGGTTTAGCTTGTCTCTAGTTCCCGTTTCTAGGGCCCGAGAGGTGATTGTCCCCCTGTACTGGGCACTGGTGAGGCCTCACCTTGAGTACTGTGTCCAGTTTTGGGCCCCCTACCATAAAAAAGACATTGAGGTGCTGGAGCGGGTCCAGAGAAGAGCAACAAAGATGGTGAGGGGTCTGGAGAACAAGTCTTGTGAGGAGAGGCTGAGGGAGCTGGGGGTGTTCAGCCTGGAGAAGAGGAGGCTGAGGGGAGACCTTCTTGCTCTCTCCAACTCCCTGAAAGGAGGGTGTAGAGAGATGGGGGTCGGTCTCTTCTCTCAAGTCACAGGCGACAGGACGAGAGGAAATGGCCTCAAGTTACACCAGGGGAGGTTCAGGCTGGATATTAGGAAAAATGTTTTCACGGAAAGGGTTCTCAGCCCTTGGAATGGGCTGCCCAGGGAGGGGGTTGAGGCCCCATCCCTGGAGGTGTTCAAAAGCCGGGTTGATGTAGTGCTGGGAGGTCTGGTTTAGTGATGATGCTCCTTGTTTGTTGTGTGGGTGTCTATTTTTGTCAGTCAGGTTGATGGTTGGACAAGATGATCTTTAAGGTCCCTTCCAACCTAGAAGATTCTGTGATTCTGTGATTCCTGGTTTTCTGTGGGCTGTGTGAGACTGGTTGGACTTAGGGGAGATGGGAAGGGGCAGGGGGGTGAGGGTCAGAGCCTGGCTCAGCCCTGGGCAGAGACCCCCCCATCAGAGCAGGCAGCAGCACCTCTACTCCCTTCTGCCTGCTGCTCTCTGCCTGCACCTGATTCCTTTCATCCCCAGAAGTCTTTCATCCATAACCTGTTTTCTTCCCTCTTTGTAAAGATAGATTTGAATGCAGGTTATTTGCAGCAAGGAAAATTACCTTATTACAGGATTTGCATCAAAACATCCAGCCCACAAAGCCCTACAAACCTGTAGCAGGGTAGAACTGAGGTACGAGCCACGCGATGGGATGGGTTTGCAATGATCTTTCTCCTCTCTCCATTTCCCTTTCCTTTTGGGGTGAAGAATGGTGAACAGAAGTTTCTTTGAAGACTGTTTCCAAGTTGAATTTCGGAGATGTCGCAGGTTTTGAGGCTGCTGTAGCCAGGCTGTGGGACAGGACCCTCTCCCCACCACCTCCTGCCCGTGGGGTGCGGGGGTACCATTGGGACATGGAGCCAAAGGAGGAATTCAGGGTCCTGCAAAGGAGAAGGAGATGTGCCACGGGCACAATTTGCTGTTACAAAAACAATTGGGCACACGGTGGCTGCCTGACTTTCTGCCAGTGAAACTGTTGCTTTACTCCAGCATGGATTTAAATTATACATAAAATTTATAAATTTATAGAATTATAACACCTATATATATAAAGCTTGTTTCCAGTGCCCATCCCAGTGCCCTGGCCACTTACCCAATAACCTCGTCACAGTAGTTCCTACAGAGCACAGCAGCTTCAGGAGGCCTGAAAATGCTTTATCTGGGGTAGCTGTTTAGGGTGCATAACCTTAATTTCCTATTTTCCTGAATTAAGCCATATTTGAAGCAAGGTGGTCACCTCTCAGGGAAGTAGTCTGACTACTTGTGTTTATGAAAGTCCTGTTTTCTGTTGTTTGATGGTTGTTTTGGGTTTTTTTTTGCATGAAAACATCTCCCATTTTCTAGCTTGCTGTGATGTGTGACTGAGTTTTCTGGGAGGATTTAATTTTTACTCAACTGAGAACTCCATTTCCTGCTCAGCTCCGCTTACTGCTTCTTCCTTGCTTATAAAAGTGATAAAAGCCCTTCTTGTGGTCCATCAGGCCCCTAGTTTGGCTAACTCCTTTCTGACAGCCAGGGGTGGCAGTCCCAACAATATGGCATTTCAAGTCTTCGACTCTCGGCTCATCCCACCCGGTGACCCAGCAATTCCTATTTCTAGCGGCATGAAATCTCCCAGGTGAGAAATCAGAGGTTCAGGTGCTGAGCTGCCTGATCCATACATCTCAGCACCAAGACAGATTGTTCCCTTGCTGTCTTACAGCCTCGCCTCCTCCCCTGGCTTTTTCGAAGGCCCTTTTCATTTTCTCACAACAAAACTCAAGAGTCCAAACTGCTCTCCGGGCAGCAAAGCCAGCTGTGAGCCAACAGCACCATCCAGGGGCCAGCGGGGCTCCTTTCCATCGGTGCCTGCAGAGCTTCCTGCAGGGATTTGCTCTGAAAATGGGGAATTCAGCTTCTCTGCGGTCCCCTCTTTGCCTTTTTTGTGCCTTAGGAAAACAACCTCTCTCTAAGGCCTTCCTGGGTGTTTTGTGATGCTGCACCCTATGCCAAGAACCGTTCATGACTCCATGTCACCTATTTTATGCTAAAGCTGGGTAAATCTCCTCTCTCTTCAACTGCTTTTTGACATAGGATTGAGATTTTGGTTCGATTTGTGAGTCTCTTTTTGAGTCTGCAATTGGTAGAATTTTAAAAAGCTGTATTTTTCATTTGAACACTGCACACCTTAAAATGGATACGTGGATCACGGAGGGTATGTAACCTGTGGGCTGTGGGATAATCCCACATTTCTGTGCTGCTGACCCTTTCCCAGATTCATTTCCCATCACATACTGGGGCCAGTGACAATACCAGGAACCCAGAACTCTCAAGAGGGAAACGCAGCCCCTAACTGCTTCCTGCTGCTGATGAGAAATTCCCTTCAGATCCAAAGAACCTCACAGAAGAAAAGCCTTGGTTTCAATAAATGGAAATTTTCTGGTGAAGGAATCAAACAAAACCAGAAAAACCTGCTGTGTGGGCGAAGGGCACCAGTAAAAGTGCAGGTACTGGGGCAGGTGTGGGTACTCAAAGCTGACTAATCCGCTGCCGTACTCACATCAAAGCTCGGCTGTATTTTTAGTGATAGGGAGGGAAATGGAGATGTAAGTAGACCTTTGAAGATGGCACTAAAGTCCCCAGTGGAAAGACTTCCATTAACTCTGTCAGGTACTGGATCAGTGAACAATGATACTGATGGATCTTCAGATTCAAGTGCCTGAGCTTAGAATCGTACAATCATAGGATGGTTAGAGTTGGAAGGGACCTTAAAGATCATGGTGTTCCAACCCCCCTGCCCTGGGCAGGGACACCTCCCACCGGAGGGAGAGCTTCTACCCAAGTAAGCAAGTATTCATTAAATTAAGATTAAAGTCAGGAAATTAAACCCAAAACTTAGAGGTGTGCATGTGAATGTTGGAAATTCTACTTAACTTTTGAATTCCTTGATTTCTTCAGTTAAAAACTTCAGTTCCTAATGAAGAACGGTTTTTATGGTAATTTTCTGAGTGCCTTTGTTCTGTGGCACTGCCTGAGCCAAAAAAATCTCGATACCTAATAAAGTCATGCCCGGTATTACCGTTCTACTTAACTTTTGAATTCCTTGATTTCTTCAGTTAAAAACTTCAGTTCTTAATGAAGAACACTTTTTATGGTAATTTTCTGAGTGCCTTTGTTCTGTGGCACTGCCTGAGCCAAAAAAATCTCGATACCTAATAAAGTCATGCCCGGTATTACCGCGCTGGCTGTTCTACAGCTTGTGTGATCTGCTGCTATAGAAATGCTTGTATCCTATAGATATCCTTGTATCCTGTAGGAGGGGTGAAACTGGGGTGGCATCTGGAGATATAAACTGGACAATACCCCCCCCAGCTGGAGATATAAACCAGACAATACCCCCTTCCCCCCGTTCATTAGCTGGCAAAACGTGAGCCTGATAGCCTTTAATGGATGTGCTCAAGCTCTTCCATGGAATGGGTTTAGCTTGTCTCTAGTTCCCGTTTCTAGGGCCCGAGAGGTGATTGTCCCCCTGTACTGGGCACTGGTGAGGCCCACCGGAGGGAGAGCTTCTACCCAAGTAAGCAAGTATTCATTAAATTAAGATTAAAGTCAGGAAATTAAACCCAAAACTTAGAGGTGTGCATGTGAATGTTGGAAATTCTACTTAACTTTTGAATTCCTTGATTTCTTCAGTTAAAAACTTCAGTTCTTAATGAAGAACACTTTTTATGGTAATTTTCTGAGTGCCTTTGTTCTGTGGCACTGCCTGAGCCAAAAAAATCTCGATACCTAATAAAGTCATGCCCGGTATTACCGCGCTGGCTGTTCTACAGCTTGTGTGATCTGCTGCTATAGAAATGCTTGTATCCTATAGATATCCTTGTATCCTGTAGGTAGAATCATAGAATCACAGAATGGTTTGGGCTGGAAGGGACCTCAAAGATCATCGAGTTCCAACCCCCCTGCCCTGGGCAGGGACACCTCCCACTAGAGCAGGTTGATCAAGGCCCCATCCAGCCTGGCCTTGAACCAAAAGATGGGTTGATGTAGTGCTGGGAGGTCTGGTTTAGTGATGATGCTCCTTGTTTGTTGTGTGGGTGTCTATTTTTGTCAGTCAGGTTGATGGTTGGACAAGATGATCTTTAAGGTCCCTTCCAACCTAGAAGATTCTGTGATTCTGTGATTCCTGGTTTTCTGTGGGCTGTGTGAGACTGGTTGGACTTAGGGGAGATGGGAAGGGGCAGGGGGGTGAGGGTCAGAGCCTGGCTCAGCCCTGGGCAGAGACCCCCCCATCAGAGCAGGCAGCAGCACCTCTACTCCCTTCTAGCTGGCTGTTCTACAGCTTGTGTGTGTCTGTGTGATCTGCTGCTATAGAAATGCTTGTATCCTATAGAAATTCTTGTATCCTATAGGTACAGGAGAATTGTCTCTGTTCATGCCCTTCCCAGTGACACCAGCTTCCCCAGTGCCCTGTGTTTTCCTGCTGTGAGCCAGAACACTCCCCTGAATTTATTAAGTTGGAAAACACACTTTTCTTCGGGCCTGGAAATGTGTGAGAGCCAAATGCTGATTGCGGAGCCGTGTGCTTGTCATATAGAAAACCGTATCAGAATGCAGCCCCCATGTGACGCTTCTTAAGGCACTCAATAAATCCCATTCATTTCCAGGACACCTCATGGAAGTGTCAGGATGCATTTGAGAAACCATTACCCAGAACTGATCCCACACATCAAAGCTCAGGGATGCTCCCAGAAAGCTTAAGGTGCCTCACGTCAGGTTTAGATCAGCTCACCTGAACCTTGCTGTTAGCTACCATGGTGTTCACCAATCCTTTGGGACAGCACATCCCGGGTGAGACAGAAGTACCAGTATTGGCTGCTCTTCTGAGGAGACGTGTTGATCCCACAGTTCCCACATCTACCTGGACACAGCCCCAGCCCTCCCTCTGCACCTGCCTTCCCTCCCAGATATTTGGCAGAAAGCCCCTCCGCATCCTGGGCTGCCTCAAAAGGACTGTGGCCAGCAGGTCCAGGGAGGTGATTGTGCCCCTCTGCTTCACTCTGGTGAGACCCCACCTGGAGCTCTGTGTCCAGCTCTGGAGTCCTTAGCACAGGAAGGACATGGACCTGTTGGAGCAGAGCCAGAGGAGGCCACGAAGATGATCCAACACCTTGGAGTCTAAGGTGCATTTTCAGGGTGACTTGGAGACTCTTGAGAATCTCCTGTAAGAGCTTCAGTTTTTGCGTCTCTGATTCACATCCCTGAAGCAATCAGCTGAGGGGTTTTTCAGATTTTCCTTTCCCCCCACTGCCTGTTCCAACTCTTGAGTCAGGAATTATCGCTCTCTCCTCGTCTTTGTCACAGAACCGGCAGAAATGACGTTGCTTCAGCTCTGTCTGAAGTATTTGTGTAAACTCAACTTTCTTCAGCAGTTGAAGCTGACACGTTGGGCTGAGAACAGCGGTGCCCATCCGTGTTCCTGCTGCCAGCTCTACCAAGGGATGGGAGAGAAGAGAATTCAACGACCGTAGGTAGAGCTGCCAGAGCTCACCAGCCAGAGCACCATCACCTGAGAGTCAGGCTCTGACAGTCTCTCCAGGAACCAAACCCCACTGGTGTCAGTACCCGTGACATCTGAGGTCCTGAGACCAGCAGAGGACTGCAGTTCTCCAGCTGTGGGCTGTCTGTCCAGAGGATAGAGAGCGGCTGCGATGACAAGTCAAGCACCTTGCCTTGTGTGGTCTGAATGTGGTGTGCAAGTGAGAAACTGGACCAATGGTTGCTTTTATAAAGTTCTTAGGGACCTAAATAAAATAATGGGGTTTCAAAAATTAAGGACACGGCAGATGATCTGCTCTGCACTCATTTCTCTGGGTTCAACTCATGTCTTTGCCAATACAGTGTCTGTGCCAGCTCCTTCCTTGGGTCTCCAAGCTCAGAGAAAGGAACTGTCAAATTATGTTCTCAAACTAGTGGGTGGACAATATGTAATGATGGATGGAAGGATTATCAAGTATTGGAAGAGGCAGTGGTGGAGTCACCATCCCTGGAGGTATTTAAAAGCTGGGCAGACGTGGTGCTGAGGGACATGGGTGAGTGGTGGTTTGGGCAGTGTTGGGTTGATGGTTGGACTCAATAATCTGAAAGGTCCCTTCCAACCCAGACCGTTCTGTGATTCTGTGATCTGAGTCCCCGTTTGCCTTTGAAGTTTCTGGAATGTGAAGTCTCAGTAGAGCTTGGCATCGTACTGGTTCGGACTGGGATAGAGTTAATTTTCTTCACGGTAGCTTGTTTGGTGCTGTGTTTGGGATTGGTGATGAGAGGAGCCCAGCATCTCTCCCAGCACCAGGTGACACTGTGGGAGGTGTGTTCCCTCCGACGCACAGCCTCCCCCTTGCCCTTTGTTTGAATTCCTTTAATCTAAAGTAAAGCTGTCATTAACCAGGGACTGAGCTGTTCCACTAAAGGCAGAAAACCAGCTGTTCTCCGCCACTTCCAGACAACAGGATTTCTTTAATGCAATGTTTCATTTCATATTAATTCTCCAGCCCAGTAGCTGGAAAGACCTGCCCTGCTCAGAACTCTGGCCACCCGAGGCAAAGGCTGGCCTCAGACTGGGAGCTCCTTCACTCTGTGGAACCAAAAAAATAACGAGATTTTCTCTAACTAAGGGTTCCATTGTTTTGGCATTCATTTTTTTCTGCTAACTGTATCAAAAGTCAAAATATCAACATTTTAGCGGCATTGAACTTACTCAGGAAAACGTTGGTTTGGAAACAGCAACCTGAAAATCGTCGTCTGTTTGGAGCAAAATAAATACCTAGTTTCAGAGAAATGTCATTTTTGACAGATTGAAATTTCAAAATGTTGATTCGGAAGCTTTTTTAGCCGTTTTGACAATATTCTGCGGTTTGTCGTGTAAACTTGTCAAAAGATTTCCATCAGCTCTGCTGGTTTCCCCGGGCTGTTCCTGGCTGTGCAGCCCTCCCTGGGGAGCATCCCTCAAACCTCCGAAACCCAGGCTGACGAGCACCTTCGGAAAGTCTCAGTAGAGCTTGGCATTGTACTGGTTCGGACTGGGATAGAGTTATTTTTCTTCACGGTAGCTTGTTTGGTGCTGTGTTTGGGATTGGTGATGGAGGAGGAGCCGTGTTTTTTTGATGTAGCCATGAAATTCCAGATTTGATAGCTTTGCGAGCCGTTCAGAGAGCAGAAAATCAAAAGAAAATGGAATTTTGATGGGAGAAGTAAGAGCTGGAAGTTCCATGTTCTGGCCTTGGGTTGATTTCTGCCTGAGCTGAAGCTTATTTTTGTTTGTGCCTCAACTTCTATCTCTGCCTTTAAGTCAGGACCCTTTTGTTCTCCTCCATCTGTGGTGAAGATTTCTGTAGCTGAGGGTGATCTCACCGTGTGTTTATGCAGTTTAAGCAACAACAATCCAGACTGTGCAGAGAGTAAAAAGAAAGCACAGTCTTAGGACTAAAAACCCCTTTCTGACAGGGTTTTTTCATATGATTTCCGGATCAAATACATCCACTCACTTCCAAAAATCAATTTTCACCCTCGTGTTTTATTTCCAATCTTTATTTCATTTTACATTTCACATGTTTCTGCTTTTCCTCCTGCAAATCAAGAACAAAGCCCAGATATTTCGGGTTTCCTCTCAGTTTCCATCTCCAGACCAAGGTGATTATTGGTTATTAAGACCTGAGGGCTTTTTACTTATCACCTTCATCACCATTGCATTTAATTAGAAGTGCAGAAATGTTAATATCAGGTGATTTAGCACCTGCTGGTATTTTCTAAGCATTCCTCTTTTGCTGATGTGTTTTACCCAAATCCCCCACTAGATGGTATGAAGGGACTGGAAAGAACATTCACTCTGAAAATGGAATGAAAATTCACTCTAAAAAAACCCCACCAACCCCCCAAACTCTGAATTTCACTGAATTTTAGAGTTGGAAGGGACCATAGAGATCATCTAGTCCAACCCCCCTGCTGAAGCAGGATTGCCCAGAGCTTGTCAGAGCATGTTACTCAGGAGCATCCAGGTGGGGCTTGAAGATCTCCAAAGAGGGGACTCCACACCCTCCCTGGGCAGCCTGTTCCAGGGCTCTGCCACCCTCACCGTGAAGAAGTTTCTCCTCATATTTGAGTGGAACCTCTTCTGTTCCAACTTGTGCCCGTTGCCCCTCGTCCTCTCACTGGGAACCACTGAAAAGAGTCTGGCTCCCTCCTCCTTCAACCCTCCCTTGAGATACTTGTCAGCATTGATAAGGTCTCCCCTCAGCCTTCTCTTCTCCAGACTAAAGAGTCCCAGCTCTCTCAGTCTCTCCTCATAAGGGAGATGCTCCAATCCTTGAATCATCTTTGAAATCATCTTTGATATCTGAAATATCTAAAGAACAGCTGAGGAGCCAAGGATGGCAGAAATAAGACTTTGTGTTGGCTCAACGAAAGTCGAGACACTTACTGGTCCTGCAGTGCTCACCAAAGGTGTACCCTTTTGTCACGTAGAGGGTGTTTGATGGACTCCAGGCTCACTCCCAGCCCCAGAGGGGGATCTCAGTGCCAATGTGAGTTTTACCCTCAGTTTTAAGTCCCTTGGAAAATCAATCATCTGCTCTTTCCATTAAATGCCTTTGTCTCAATGGGAAGGCAGGACTCTGTCCATCGGGCTGGCACTGTGAAGCTTCACTTGCCAAAGCCTCCGAGCTCCCCAAAGAAAAGCTTTTCATTCTTCTATCCCTCACATAGAGGACAAAATTTTCTCTTTTTATCTCCTTTAAGAAAAAAAGAGCTTATTTTAATTCCCCATGGGAATGTGTGGGCTGTTCACAGCAGGATGCCTGCCTTTTCCCCCTGCCTTTCCCCCCCAGAGCTCATCAGGGCAGCTGAGGGGAGAGCAGGAGTTTCCTCATTTGATTCCTCACTCCGGCAGAGAAGATGAATACTTGGAAAAATTATCATCAGAAGATGAATACTTGGAAAAATGATCAGCTGGTGGGGACACACCACATTAGGGCCACAGTAGAAGGCAGCTGTTGAGTACCCAATTGCCCTTTTAGCTAATTAAGAAGCTTGTGGAGGAAAGGCAGAATGGGAGTTTCACTTGTGAGGCAGCCATCAATAGGCTAGGAATACCAGGGCCTTCGGTGGGTACCACATTTCTGCTGAGGGCATGAGACATTCTTTCAGGTCTCTGGAGAAAAGTGGCTGCTCATTTTTTGCAAGGTCTGTAGTCCCAGGTGGGCAGAAGTGAGAGAAGGGCTGGAGAACAGAGAAGCTCCTTTCCCTAGAAGTCACCCAAAAGAGCTCCTCGTTCTCTGAGGCCCCAGATTTAGAGAGAAGTGTCAGTTCTCTCTCTGCTCCTTGGGTCTGGGAGAGATCTGGTAGAACAAACTGGAACAAAATCTTCCAAGAACAAATGATCAAACGGGTTAGTCATTTTGTTTTGTTTTGTTGTGTTTTGTTTTGTTGTGTTTTCTTTTGTTTTGTTTTTCAAAAGCTGCTCCTCCCCACCCCAGTACAACAAGGTTTCCTTGAAAGAAGAGGGGTGGGAGAAGAAAGCAATTGTGAGCTAATCACACTGGGGACAACTCCAGAAAAGAAGAAAATAAAAAATAAGGGATCTGAGGAAGGAGAAAAAGAAAAGATTTCTTCTGCCTCGCAGTGGAAAGGTGTGGGACTGTCTCTCAGCTCTTTGGTTTTGCCCTTAAGGAAAGAGACGTGGAAATATGTGGTGGAGGCAGGGGCAGTTCAAAGGAAAGAAAATGAAGAAAGGAAAAAGAGAGAGACTTTAAGTGCTTAATTGTAAAATACTGAAAGAGAAAAAGGAAATAGGAAGTGAGATGATTCCATTTCTGTCCGTTGAAAACATTCCCGTTGCTGGTCTCTGGGATAGAGACAAGAGGCTCTTCACATCCCGTGTGTCAAACCCCCAGTACATCCCCGTGCTCCGTTCCGTACCTGATGGTGGGTGCAAATTGCCTGTGAAGACAGTAATTTATGACATCTGCAGAGGGCCTTGGCCATCTGGTGCTTAAGCTGGGCTGTGGCCTCCAGCTCAGTGGCCTCCTGGCCAGACACCTGCCGGCTGTTGTGCTGAGAACACCCCGGTCCATTGCTACAGGCACTTTGTGTCCCACTTACCAGGGGAAAGCCAATGTGGTGATCACCTTCATAGCCTCTGCTCTGGCTGGGAGGAAGGCCACGTGTCCTGAGGCACAGCACAGAGGGACCATCTCCCTTTCCTCCTCCTCTGCCGGGAGCCCCACACGGCTCCTGGGCTCTGCAGGGCATCCTTGGGGAACCCTCAGGAGGCAGAAGGGCACTTGGTGCTCTTACCCCTCCCAGGAAACCTCAACCTTGCACAAAGATTCCAGTTGCACCAAAAGAGCCTTTCACTCCTTCAAGCTTTCCTCATCCTCTCCTGAAATCCTCCTTCTGGAGGCTCCTGCAAAGCACCTTCTTACCATTTAGAAAGGAGGGTGCAGCGAGAGAGGGTTGGTCTCTTCTCCCAAGTCACAGGTGACAGGACAAGAGGAAACAGCCTCAAGTTGCACCAGGGGAGGTTCAGGATAGATATTAAGAAAATTTTTACACTGAAAGGGTTATCAAAGATACTGAAAGGGCTATCAGGCATTGGAAGAGGCTGCCCAGGGCAGTGGTGGAGTCACCATCCCTGGAGGTATTTAAAAGCCGGGCAGACGTGGTGCTGAGGGACATGGGTCAGTGGTGGTTTGGGCAGTGTTGGGTTGATGGTTGGACTCAATGATCTGAAAGGTCCCTTCCAACCTTGATGATTCTATGTTTCTGTGAAATTGCCTTGGGAAGCTGGACTCTTCTACATTATCATGCAACAACCATGAGGGAGCCTGGGGGCAGAGCCAGTGCCTGACTAAGCCCTCGTCTCAGGATTCCAGGCTGAGCGGTGGGGCCAGCACTCCCCTTGCTCTGCATCATTAGAGAGACCTTCGAGGCCAGGAATGTCAGGCACTCACTGGAGAACCTCTCTATTTTTCATGCAAAGTTGTTTTTCATTTGTGACACTTCCTGTGTTGGCTTGGCTGCTGTGTCCCTAATGAGGTCTGGAGGAGAAAAACTACTTTGAGGCATATCTCTTGGCTCGAGAAACCTTCCATCTCATGGAGATTAGACACCCCAGCAGAATTTGTCATGTTTTTACCTTGTTAGATGGTCTAAAGAAATGTCTCCCAGAGTCCTGTTTTTGGATGCTGAGTGATGGAGGAGTAACCAGGGCTGTTAATTTAGGAGAAGTTAGAAATTCCTAAGTTCAAGGTTGTGATTTGAGCCACTCCGTGCTGCCCGGGGGGTTCAGACTGACGGACGGGCACATCCAGGGTAATCAGGATAACGAGGATAATGAGGTGACTGGGGAATATACTGTTGGGACTTCCCTGTGCAATTCCCTCAGCAATCCTTTTGAGATCTGGGCATCCTGCGGGATCTTCCTCCCACAGGACTGGTAAAGGAGAAAATCAAATTATCTCTGCCACTCCCCTTCATCTTCTCCGAGCCTCCCAAGGTGTGTTCCAACGAGCTCAGGTGGAGTTTCCATGTTCAGGAAGCAACCTGAGAGATACTGTTTTAATTGAGAAGGAGGTTCCATGACGGACAGGCACGGCACAGAGGTAAATGGCTGTGAAAGGAGATGGCTGGGGGGGTGACAGTGTGTAAAATGGACGTATACAGGAATTTCACACTTCAGCAGCAAACCAGCAAGGTGGCAACCCCCCCTGTCTCCAAACCCACCACATCTCTAAACATAGAAACATACATTATTGGTTTGTTCATAGTTCGTAAGAGTGAGGTAGCCTGTCTGTGTGCTCTCGGAGCGGCCGGATTACTTACAGAAAATTAGCGCTTTAACCTGAAAAGGTGAGGGAAGGGGGGGGCATGAAAGACAGATGGAGTCTGCGAGAGTGTGTGTGTGCTTGGGTGCTAGTGTGTGTGTGCACATGGGTGTTAGTGTGTGTATGTGGGTGTGTCTGTGTGTACATGGGTGTCAGTGTGTGCGTGTACATGGGTGTGAGTGCATGTGTACGTGGGTATCAGTGTGGATGTATGTGGGCGTTAGTGTGTGTGTACGTGGGTGTTAGTGGCTGTGTGTACATGGGTGTTAGTGTGTGTATGAGTGCATGTGTACGTGGGTGTTAGTGTGTGCGTACATGGGTGTTAGCTTGTGTGTACGTGGGTGTTAGTGCCTGCGTGTACATGGGTGTTAGTGTGTATGTATGTGGGTGTTAGTATCTGTATGTACATGGGTGTGACTGTACGTGGGTGTGAGTGTGTGTACATGGGTGTCTGTGTGTGTATGGGTGTCTGTGTGTATGTGGGTGTTAATGTGTGTGTATGTGGGTGTGTGTATACATGGGTGTCTGTGTGTATATGGGTGTCTGTGTGTGTTAGAGTGTGTGTGTACATGGGTGTGAGTGTGTGTGTACATGGGAGCTAGTGTCTGTGTGTACATGAGTGTGACTGTGTGTATGTGGGTGTTAGTGTGTGTGTGCATGGGAACTAGTGTCTGTGTGTACGTGAGTGTCAGTGTGTACATGGCTGTGAGTGTGTGTGTACATGGGAACTAGTGTCTGTGTGTACGTGAGTGTTAGTGTCTGTGTGTACATGGGTGTGACTGTGTGTATACTTGGGTGTTAGTGTGTGTGTGCATGGGAGCTAGTGTCTGTGTGTACGAGTGCTAGTGTGTGTGTGTACATGGGTGTCAGTGTGTGTGTGGGTGTTAGTGTGTGTGTGTACGTGGGTGTGAGTGTGTGTGTGCATGGGAGCTAGTGTCTGTGTGTACATGAGTGTTAGTGTGTGTGTGTACATGGGTGTCAGTGTGTGTGTACGTGGATGTTAGTGTCTGTGTGTACATGGGGGGGTGTGTGTGTGTACATGGGAGTGTCTGTGTGTACATGGGTGTGAGTGTGTGTGTATGTGGGTGTGAGTATGTGTGTGTACGTGGGTGTGAGTGTGTGTGTGTACATGGGTGTCTGTGTGTACCTGGGTGTGAGTGTGTGTGTACCTGGGTGTTAGTGTCTGTGTGTACCTGGGTGTGAGTGGTTCTCCCCCGACCCGGTGGCGCTGGCAGAGGAAGGCCTGTGGCAGCGGGAAGGGACAGACAAGGGTTGGTTCTTCTCTTCAGCAGCGTGTGACTCTGTGAGGGGACGTGACATGAGGATACACAGGATGGGCTTTTCCTGGCAGAGCTGGGCTGTGGCCCTGGTGTGGCAAAAATACACATATACCTGTATGTTTGTACAGAAATTTGGGGTTGGAAGGGGAGGAGAGAGAGGCAGGAGGATCCATTTGGCTGTTGCATAGTCCCCCTGAGGTTTAACCCTGTCTCCTGGTTTTCCCAGTCTGGGCACGAGGCACATCCAGTACATTCTTCAATGTACTCCCCTGCTGGGAGGGGGGGCTGAGAGAGTTGGGGGGTTCAGCCTGGAGAAGAGAAGGCTCCGGGGAGACCTTGGAGCCCCTTCCAGTCCCTCAAGGGGCTCCAGGAGAGATGGGGAGGGACTCTGGATCAGGGAGGGGAGCCCTAGGACAAAGGGGAACAGTTTTAAATGGAAAGAGGGGAGATTGAGATGAGATATTGGGAAGAACTTGTTTGGTGTGAGGGTGGTGAGAGCCTGGCCCAGGTTGGCCAGAGAAGCTGTGGCTGCCCCATCCCTGGAGGGGTTCAAGGGCAGGTTGGAGGGGGCTTGGAGCAACCTGGTGTGGTGGGAGGTGTCCCTGCCCAGGGCAGGGGGTTGGAACTGGATGATCTTTCATGTCCCTTCCAACCCAAACCATTCTATGACTCTGTGATTGTATGATTCCATGTAGGATACTTCTGCATCCCCAAAAGCGTTTTGCCACCTTGTCATCCAGAGGAAGGAACACTGTTAAGTTCAGTGGCACTTTCCAAGACAGAAAATTAGCACTTTAACCTGAAAAGGTGAGGGAAGGAGGGAGCATGAAAGACAGATGGAGTCTGCGAGAGTGTGTGTGTGCTTGGGTGCTAGTGTGTGTGTGCACATGGGTGTTAGTGTGTGTATGTGGGTGTGAGTGCATGTGTACGTGGGTATCAGTGTGTATGTATGTGGGTGTTAGTGTGTGCGTGTACATGGGTGTTAGTGTCTGTGTGTACATGGGTGTCAGTGTGTGTGTGTATGAGTGCATGTGTACGTGGGTATTTGTGTGTATGTGGGTGTTAATGTGTGTGTACGTGGGTGTTAGTGTGTGCGTACATGGGTGTTAGCTTGTGTGTACGTGGGTGTTAGTGCCTGCGTGTACATGGGTGTTAGTGTGTATGTATGTGGGTGTTAGTATCTGTATGTACATGGGTGTGACTGTACGTGGGTGTGAGTGTGTGTACATGGGTGTCTGTGTGTGTATGGGTGTCTGTGTGTATGTGGGTGTTAATGTGTGTACATGGGTGTGACTTTGTGTGTATGTGGGTCTTAATGTGTGTGTACGTGGGTGTTAATGTGTGTACATGGGTGTCTGTGTGTATGTGGGTGTTAGTGTGTGTGTACATGGGTGTGAATGTGTGTGTACATGGGAGCTAGTGTCTGTGTGTACGTGAGTGTTAGTGTCTGTGTGTACATGGGTGTGACTGTGTGTACGTGGGTGTTAGTGTGTGTGTGCATGGGAGCTAGTGTCTGTGTGTACGTGAGTGTTAGTGTGTGTGTGTACATGGGTGTCTGTGTGTATGTGGGTGTTAGTGTGTGTGTGTACATGGGTGTGACTGTGTGTGTATGTGGGTGTCAGTGTGTACATGGCTGTGAGTGTGTGTGTACATGGGAACTAGTGTCTGTGTGTACGTGAGTGTTAGTGTCTGTGTGTACATGGGTGTGACTGTGTGTATACTTGGGTGTTAGTGTGTGTGTGCATGGGAGCTAGTGTCTGTGTGTACGAGTGCTAGTGTGTGTGTGTACATGGGTGTCAGTGTGTGTGTGGGTGTTAGTGTGTGTGTGTACGTGGGTGTGAGTGTGTGTGTGCATGGGAGCTAGTGTCTGTGTGTACATGAGTGTTAGTGTGTGTGTGTACATGGGTGTCAGTGTGTGTGTACGTGGATGTTAGTGTCTGTGTGTACATGGGGGGGTGTGTGTGTGTACATGGGAGTGTCTGTGTGTACATGGGTGTGAGTGTGTGTGTATGTGGGTGTGAGTATGTGTGTGTACGTGGGTGTGAGTGTGTGTGTGTACATGGGTGTCTGTGTGTACCTGGGTGTGAGTGTGTGTGTACCTGGGTGTTAGTGTCTGTGTGTACCTGGGTGTGAGTGGTTCTCCCCCGACCCGGTGGCGCTGGCAGAGGAAGGCCTGTGGCAGCGGGAAGGGACAGACAAGGGTTGGTTCTTCTCTTCAGCAGCGTGTGACTCTGTGAGGGGACGTGACATGAGGATACACAGGATGGGCTTTTCCTGGCAGAGCTGGGCTGTGGCCCTGGTGTGGCAAAAATACACATATACCTGTATGTTTGTACAGAAATTTGGGGTTGGAAGGGGAGGAGAGAGAGGCAGGAGGATCCATTTGGCTGTTGCATAGTCCCCCTGAGGTTTAACCCTGTCTCCTGGTTTTCCCAGTCTGGGCACGAGGCACATCCAGTACATTCTTCAATGTACTCCCCTGCTGGGAGGGGGGGCTGAGAGAGTTGGGGGGTTCAGCCTGGAGAAGAGAAGGCTCCGGGGAGACCTTGGAGCCCCTTCCAGTCCCTCAAGGGGCTCCAGGAGAGATGGGGAGGGACTCTGGATCAGGGAGGGGAGCCCTAGGACAAAGGGGAACAGTTTTAAATGGAAAGAGGGGAGATTGAGATGAGATATTGGGAAGAACTTGTTTGGTGTGAGGGTGGTGAGAGCCTGGCCCAGGTTGGCCAGAGAAGCTGTGGCTGCCCCATCCCTGGAGGGGTTCAAGGGCAGGTTGGAGGGGGCTTGGAGCAACCTGGTGTGGTGGGAGGTGTCCCTGCCCAGGGCAGGGGGTTGGAACTGGATGATCTTTCATGTCCCTTCCAACCCAAACCATTCTATGACTCTGTGATTGTATGATTCCATGTAGGATACTTCTGCATCCCCAAAAGCGTTTTGCCACCTTGTCATCCAGAGGAAGGAACACTGTTAAGTTCAGTGGCACTTTCCAAGGGAAACAGCTCAAGGGAATTATTGCCCCCCTCCTAAAAGCTGAGTGTCTGGTCTCATTGGCCGTGCTGTGAGCCAAGGGGAAGCCCCAGGACAGGGTGGCACCTTTGCTCCTGCAGGGCCAAAGTCCTCTGGGGATGCAGAATTCAGAACCAGAGGGATTTTGCTCAGGGAAAGATGCCTGGGCTGTCCACTCCTCTCTGCCCGAGTCCTTTATTCCCAGTAAAATAAAGTGAGTGATTGTTTTACCTTGTCACAGAAGAGCCTTAACCCCCAAAAAACCCAATGAAATACATCACCTGGTTGTTTTTGCTGCAAGAGAACAGGGAGCTCTTGTCCCCAGGGCCGCCAGCAACATCAATCGCCCAGAAGATGCTTAGTGGAAAAAAAAAAAAAAATCCAATAAAAAGGATTTTTTTTTTCAGGGATTCAGTGCAGGACAGAGAACTGCACTGTATCAATTTTCCTCTATCTGTTGGCTTTTCTGTCTGTCTGGGGTGCTCTCTCTTTGATCCTTTGTGCAAGCTTATTATGAAATGAAAACTTAGAAGAGAAAGCTGGCACCGTTTCTCTTGGTACCGTGCACAGGGAGGTCACGGAGCCAGGATTAGACACATTCCCCGGAGAAGCAGGAGGAGTTTAAATAAAGTTTTTTTTTTATGGCCCTTGACATTCCTTTAGCTTTGAGGCACTGATGTAGTTCTCTTAAAAAAAAAAATAAAAAAAGGAAGAGAAAAAGAAGGGAATGAAAAATCCGTCTCTGCCTGAGACACCCAGTGCCTCTGTGGATGTAAAAATGAATTCCCATTGAGTTGGCTTAAATATAAAATAAAATGCTACTGGGCCATATTTTCAGACTTGGAAGACTGACATTAAATAAATAAAATCTACATCTGGACAACTACTAACAAATCTATTTAAATACGCATTTTGAGTCTCGACTTCCTCCCTTCTCCCTGCTCTTCCTCCCCAGAATGAACAGAAATTTTATAATAATTTTTGTTATTATTGTACCTTATTGGGAGGGCTCATGGGATTCACTCACATCTCACTGTCCTCACCTCTGGCAGCAGAACTCACCTCATGTTGCTTTGGCCAAGAACAGAGGAAGTAGCTGTGAGAGTCCCCAGACTTGGAAGGACCAGCTGAAACTCTCAAAGTGTCCTTGATTCATGTTAGAGAAGAAATCAACAGACACCTTTTAAATATTTATTTCCTCACGATAAAAGATATTATTTATTCTAGATTTTTATTTGACTTCACTGAGCTTAAATTTCATAGGAAGAATTTCCTATGAATTTTCAAGAATTTCCATTCTTCACAGTTGCCAGTGATAACTTTATTATTATTATCAATCTTATAATATGGAACGGTTTGTTTTAAAGTCTGTATCTTTTAACTCCAGGATTCAGAGCCTCTCCCCTTCCATACATTTCTAAATGCTACTGAAGAAAACGTTGACAAGATGAAGTATGTACCGTCCAAATGCCAGAAACCGGATTCCAAGGGTATTGAGCCTAAAATGTATTAGTACAAATCCCTTAAGCCCTTGTGATTTTTCCGGCAGGATCCCAGTTGCTGGCCAGGGGCTGGGCAGATGGTTCTGTGTGATTATGCTGGACTCTACTGGTTTTTAAACTACTTCTCTACTATTTCTCCCATCCTCTAGTCTTTGTCTCTTGGTACTTATCTCTTATTTACCTCCGAAATACCCGAGTGTGCATTTGCTCCGTGGGTTCTGGCTCCCAAGCAGTAATTGCCCTTTAGAGTCCGAGGAACATGTTTTCTGGCTATATCCTCCTCCAATTTTAAATCCCCACCTGGGGAAGGAGCTGAAATCAATGAGAAACAATTTGTTGTTCCTGCAGTGAAGCTCTGACAAGTCATATGCTCGGGCAGCTGCCTGGTGCCAGCTCGGGTAAGTCTGTGTTTGAAGCCTGCAGAAGAAATTGCATTGTCTGTCATTGTCAGCATTATCAAGAGCAGACACAACCCAAACCCCACTGGAGGATGTTAGATGGATCGTTCTTTGGAGCAGGGAAGCAGGTAGATAAACCTGGATCCTAGAGCAGAAGAGCCAACGTTATACATCATCACTGACATTAACATTTCCTTATCTTTACGGCGTTAGACCTATGAGAGCACCATCAGCCCTGGGCTCCTGGGTGTAAAGTCTGAAGGATTGATTAGCTTGGGATAAAAATAAAAATGAAAAGATATCCAGACAGAAACTGCTGCGCCGGCCTGAAGGATGGCCTGTGGGAATGAGGGGAGTGACATTTGTGTGCAGATCTGTTTGTGTGACATCTGCAGCAGGAGCAGAGGTGTGTGCTCTGAAAACACACCTGTGTCCCATCGTACACCAGAGCCTGGGTCTCCTGGTCATAAGCTGAATTCACAGGTGGGGATGGACACCTCTTTGGGAGGATGGACACCCCTTTGGGAGGATGGACAACCCTTTGCAAAGATGGACAACCCTTTGCGAGGATGGACACCCCTTTGCAAAGATGGACACCCCTTTGCAAGGATGGACACCCCTTTGCGAGGATGGACACCCCTTTGCAAAGATGGACACCCCTTTGCGAGGATGAACACCCCTTTGGACACCCCTTTGCGAGGATGGACAGCCCTTTGTGAGGATGGACACCTCTTTGTGAGGATGGACACCCTTTTGCGAGGATGGACACCCCTTTGCAAAGATGGACAATCCTTTGCAAAGATGGACACCCCTTTGTGAGGATGGACACCCTTTTGCGAGGATGGACACCCCTTTGCAAAGATGGACACCCCTTTGCGAGGATGAACACCCCTTTGTGAGGATGGACACTCCTTTGCAAAGATGGACAATCCTTTGCAAAGATGGACACCCCTTTGGGAGGATGGACAACCCTTTGCAAAGATGGACAATCCTTTGCAAAGATGGACACTCCTTTGGGAGGATGGACACCCCTTTGCAAAGATGGACAACCCTTTGCGAGGATGTACACCCCTTTGCAAAGATGGACAATCCTTTGCAAAGATGTACATCCCTTTCCGAGGATGGACACCCCTTTGCCAGCCTGGACTTCTCCTTGTAGATAGACAAATGTGGTGGCTAAGGGTGCCCAAGGCCTTCAAATACACCTGAAGTAGCTGAGGCAGCGCTCAGTGAGACCAGGCCTCCTGTTCTTGGTATCCAAGGCTGTTAAAGATAGTCAGGATGTGGCCGCAGCTCTGCAGACTGGGTGAAATGCAGGGTCAGGAGGGAAGCTGGAATTTTCAATAGCTATTTAACCTCTTGCAAAGTGAGATTCATCTGACAAATGTTGGTGTTCGTAGTGCAGATGAAAACCTGGAAACTGCGCCGAACCTGGGCTGTGAAGCCTTGTGCAGATCATCCTTCTGGCCTTCCCACTTCTGGTGTTGATGAACAGCAATGGCAGGGGAGAGATGGATGGATGGATGGAGGGATGGATGGATGGAGAGGTGGATGGAGGGATGGATGGATGGATGGATGGATGGATGGATGGATGGATGGAGGGAGGGATGGGTGGATGGATGGGCAGATAGGTTGAGGGATGGATGGGTGGGTGAATGGATGGATGGAGGGATGGATGCGTGGAGGGAGGGATGGCTCCGCTATGGCCAGGAATCAGCAAGGCACAAGCAGAATTGTTGATGGGACACAGGACAGCTACATCTTTAATGAAGACAATGACTTCTATATAATGCTATAAAGCAGCCTTCCAATACCTAAAGGGGACCTACAGGAGAGATGGGGAGGGACACTTGATCAGGGAGGGGAGCCATAGGATAAGGGGAAGGGTTTGACCCTGAAAGAGGGGAGATGGAGCTGAGCTGTGGGGAAGAACTTGTTTGGTGTGAGGGTGGTGAGAGCCTGGCCCAGGTTGCCCCGAGAAGCTGTGGCTGCCCCATCCCTGGAGGGGTTCAAGGGCAGGTTGGAGGGGGCTTTTGGAGTAAACTGGTGTGGTGGGAGGTGTCCCTGCCCAGGGCAGGGGGGAGGGTGGTGAGAGCCTGGCCCAGGTTGCCCCGAGAAGCTGTGGCTGCCCCATCCCTGGAGGGGTTCAAGGGCAGGTTGGAGGGGGCTTGGAGCAGGGGGTGGCACTGGATGGGCTTTAAGGTCCCTTCCAACTCTAACCATTCTGTGATTTTTTGATTCTATGATTGTAAAAAAGTAAGGGTTGTAGCTGATTTCCCCCACCTCAACCTGCACTCCTGCTACCCTTAACATCACTTGTGCTTTCAGAGTAGATGACCCTTTTATTAACACTTCGAAAAAAATAAAAAAACCCAAACAAATTATTTTCTCTCACAAGCTTTGAGTGAACTTCCTGAGCTGCATGTTACATCCCAGGCTGCTTTCTTTGAGAAAACACGGCAAGAGTTCATTAGAGCTGGTTGAATTGTCTGTGATGGAACTGAGAATATTTGTGTGACTAAAAAGCATTGAGTTTGCTTTTTCTCTGTGCTGGGAGCCCTGTGACCTGGAAAGATTTGCAACAGTCTCAAGAGAGGGGTGTCATTGAATCTGAGTGTAGATGTCTGTAGTGTAGGAGTTCAGTCGGCACCAATTGTCTGGACTTATTTGGGAGCTGAAAGAAATAGGCACATCTTTCTTCTCTTGGGGTCAGTATCGAAATGCGTGAAGTAAATCGTGCTTTAGAGCTGCCTGTCTCTTCAAGAGACTACAGAAAATTAGTCCAAAAGGGAACATTTACATTTTTGGACTTCGACCTCCACACGCTCCTTCACCAAGTGAAGGATCCCACTTGAACTGGCCGTAAGAAAATACCCCAATCTTGATTTTTTCATAGGTTTGACATTTTTTTCCCAAGTTACATGAATAAATATGTAAAAGATATCATACATTTTTAACGCAGGTGGGTTAATATATTGTTGAAACCTGGATGTGTAACCGTGGGCCTGCATTTAAATTAAATGTAAGGAACAATGATGGAGGATCATTTATCAGGATGAAAAATTGAAATGAAAGGTTTCAGGTCCCCTTTGCCAAAGCCCCATTTCACAAATGAAGTCAAACAGTTCTGCGCTGGGATGATTGACCTGCTTGGGCTGTAAACAAAAAGCTTCCAACTTTTTGCAGGAAAGTGTTTTCTTTTCTCTTAATAAGTTTATTTCAAAACATCTTTGTTGATGGTTTGCATCTGTCTCTTCCTGATCTCATTTTGGATGAAAACAAGCTGCCTTTTGGGCAGGTTTTCCTTGGCTCTTGTGTTTCTTCCATGGGTTTGGAGCAGAAATGGCCCCCAGGCTCTTCTCTTCCAGCAGATCCTGAGGGTGACAGAGCAGTGGTGGCCAGAGGACAGTCACCTCCTGCCAACCACTCTCACCAGGCTCCTCGCCAACAGGACTCACAAAGAGCATTCAACAGCCTTGTTATTCCTGTCAATTCCTTTCTCTCCCTCATCACTTCTGGACCACAGAGAGGCTAAAATATTAACCAGGACATTGATGAATTTGAGGCTGAATTCTTTTAATTCATTCCTGGCTCAGTTACTACTCGCATCCATAACTCCACTCCAGTTAATTCAGAGAATTTATGGCTTTAGCCCTGTCAGGTGCTTTGAAAAGTCTCTATTGGTTCCTCATTAATGGGACATTTTTCCCCTTTCTGGTGCCTATTACCTAAGTAGGATTTTTTTAATAGGAAAAAATTATATATAAGTAAAGAAAAAAGTAAGAGACCTCACTGCCTTCCTCCCACCTTTTATCATCAGCAGAGATGGGTCAGCCACAGAAACTGCCTGTGAAGCCAAGGTGACAGTGTGACACACTCCTACCAGCACCTGGACACGTGCTGCTTGTCACCCAGGGATGGCAGGGGACATTTTTAGAGTTGCCCACACTCCTGAGAGCTTGATCGGGCAATCTGAAAAAACCTTGTTTCTCTTAATCTCATCTTCCTCCTCTGCTCATCTATCAGCAGTTTTGACCTTGTGGCTCCGTGTCAGAAGCTCAATGTCGGGAAGAACATCCCTTTCTCTCTTCTCTGTGCTGAATTTGACTCTAAATCTTGTTTTATTTTATCACTTAGCATCTGTCTGTCTGTCTGTCTATCTAGACATGGGCCAGCAATGTGTGCTGGCAGCCCAGAAAGCCAACCACATCCTGGGCTGCATCAAAAGAAGTGTGGCCAGCAGGTCCAGGGGGGGGGATTCTGCCCCTCTGCTCTGCTCTGGTGAGACCCCACCTGGAGCTCTGTGTCCAGCTCTGGAGTCCTCAGCACAGGAAGGACATGGAGCTGTTGGAGCGGGGCCAGAGGAGGCCCCGGAGATGCTGGGAGGGCTGGAGCCCCTCTGCTGGGAGATCAGGCTGAGAGAGTTGGGGGGGTTCAGCCTGGAGAAGAGAAGGCTCCGGGGAGACCTTCAAACCCCTTCCAGTCCCTCAAGGGGCTCCAGGAGAGATGGGGAGGGACTCTGGATCAGGGAGGGGAGCCCTAGGAGAAGGGGGAAGGGTTTGACCCTGCAAGAGGGGAGATGGAGCTGAGCTGTGGGGAAGAACTTGTTTGGTGTGAGGGTGGTGAGAGCCTGGCCCAGGTTGGCCAGAGAAGCTGTGGCTGCCCCATCCCTGGAGGGGTTCAAGGGCAGGTTGGAGGGGGCTTGGAGGGAGCTGGTGTGGTGGGAGGTGTCCCTGCCCAGGGCAGGGGGTGGGAACTAGATGATCTTTAAGGTCAACCCAAACCATACTGTGATTCTAAGAGCTGAGCTTCCAAGTGGTCACTACTTGGTTATATATCGTATCTATCTGCCTTATTTACAGGCACACCCTTCACTACTGTGGTATCTCAGCAGCTGTTTCAGGCAAAAGTTATCAACTAAACCATGTTCACTGGCAGAGAAACCAGTGTTTTCCGTTGAGTGGGCTTTCAGGCAGGAGTTCTGCAATAGCCTTATGGTTCAGGATGTGACAATTTCAGGCCAAAGGGCTGAGATGTAACCGTGGGCAACGCGGACAGTGGTTTCTTACTTCTTCTTGCACAGATTTTAGCACTCAAATCATGTGATTGCTCTTGTTCCTCTTCAGAGTACTGTGTGGTGGTCAAACTCCTGTGTTGAAGATCCTGAGCACAGGCTTGATTTAGTTTTGGGGGGATGGATAATCAATGGTCAGTCCCTTGATGATACTTCTCTTGCTTGGCTGAAGCCTCCTCTGGAAGAGGCTGGCTGTTGTCACTAATCCGTGGTGAAATGCCCTTCCTGGACTCCTACAGACTGAATTTAGCCAAAAAATTCCTTTCAATTGAGCATATCCAGTCTGTCCCATGGAGTCCACTTCCTCGGTGGGAGGGAAATCACTGCAGCTCCTCTGGAGGGAGTTAACTCCTTTAAATCTGATGGAGACAAAGAAAGCAACAGAAAGGATGGAAAGACAAACAGAAATCAGCCCGTCTGTCACCTCCCCCCCCAGGAAAGCTGCTTTCCCCCCCCCAGCAGCACTGGGGGGGAGGTGGGCAAGAGCTGTCTGTCAGCAAACGTTGCTTTAAAGAGATTTCCCACTGCTCATGATTATTGATTGGGTCATCAGAATGAAAAATGATGTTTGATTCCTGTCAAATCAAAACGGTTCCCTTTATTTATTTATTTATTCATTCCCTTGTTTTCTCTCCTCTTAAGAAATGCGGTGGTTCACATAATGGTATAAAAGAATGGGGAGTTTAATGGATGGCAAGGTGATCAAATTTTAGTTCATAAAGAGTTTGGAATTGCTGTTCCTGTGATTTGGAGGGAAAAGGCGAGCAGCATTTCACTCCCTTCCAAGTCCCTTGTTGAAAAATCAGTCTTTTCCTCCCGGCTGGTTCTGTGTCCAGTTTTGGGCCCCCTACCATAAAAAAGACATTGAGGTGCTGGAGCGGGTCCAGAGAAGGGCGACAAAGATGGTGAGGGGTCTGGAGAATAAGTCTTATGAGGAGAGGCTGAGGGAGCTGGGGGTGTTCAGCCTGGAGAAGAGGAGGCTGAGGGGAGACCTTATTGCTCTCTCCAACTCCCTGAAAGGAGGGTGTAGAGAGGTGGGGGTCGGTCTCTTTTCTCAAGTCACAGACGACAGGACAAGAGGAAATGGCCTCAAGTTACACCAGGGGAGGTTCAGGCTGGATATTAGGAAAAATTTTTCACTGAAAGGGTTCTCAGCCATTGGACTGGGCTGCCCAGGGAGGTGGTTGAGGCCCCATCCCTGGAGGTGTTCAAAAGCCGGGTTGATGTAGTGCTGGGAGGTCTGGTTTAGTGATGATGCTCCTTGTTTGTTGTGTGGGTGTCTATTTTTGTCAGTCAGGTTGATGGTTGGACAAGATGATCTTTAAGGTCCCTTCCAACCTAGAAGATTCTGTGATTCTGTGATTCTGTGATTCTGTAAGTTGGTGGGAGAAACCTCTTTAGTCTCTGCAGCAGAATGACATTGGCCAAAGGGAAGCCCGTGGCTCTGAATTAGTGCTTCTCTCAAGGCAAAAAGCAACACAACGGACGCGGCTGGATGTGGTCCCCCCATCATTCCACAACCAAAGCAACTGCCAATATCTGAGTGTGACGGGGGCTGTGGCAGGGTTGTTCCCAGGTTGTAATTTGCCATGTGAGCTTCTATTTCCCTTCTTCCTTTAAACACTCTCAGCTTCTACGTTCCCTCCCAGTTCTGTAATAGGAAATGGGAATTCCAGGCTGGAATCCTTCAAGGGAAGTAGCCGTTATGGACCATGATAGCACAAGTGGAAGTGATCATTAACCAGTAGGAGTTACTGTTTGAAATCTATATCCTCACTAACCAGGCCGTTCTGTTTCACCCCAGGTGAAATGCACCCCTGAGAAGAACAAGGCCAAAGCATAATTTACGCTCCGCTAAACCCTTAAAAAATAACTTCACCAATTCTGAGCACATCAATTTATTTTTTTTTTCTTTTACATGGAACATAAAACCCTAACAAATTTTAACAAAGCTCCCATCAGTATCAGTTCCCTCTGATATTAACACCTGTATTGTGCAACTCTGCTGATAGCAAGCTCGAAAATGTAGTGTGAACAGAACAGAAATAGAAAAATAAATAGATGCTGAAATATTAAAATAGGAAGAACACTAAAGTCTTGCTTTCATAGGTGGTAGGCACTTTGAGAGGAGACCTATAGCATTATCCCTGCTCTGGAGATGAGGAACAGAAAATCATCACGGCTTTCCCCAAGTCAGTTGGGAAGTCAGTGCCTGAGCTGACAGTGGGATCTGCTCCCGATGTTCAGTCCCAGGGAACTTGGAATTGTCCCTGGGAATTGCCTGCAGGACACAGACACCATGTACACACTCCTGGGGAATTTAACAGAGCGGGTCAGGAGTGGGGAGGTCAGGCCTCTGGGTACCTAATCATCAGCCAGAAAGGGAGACATGATAATCAGAAGCATCTCTCCATTGACTCCTTCTCTGCAGGCAGGGAAGAGCATTTAATGAGCTCCTGCATCTTGCTTGGAAAGGGAAGCAGGGTCTGGGCTGTGAATTAATACGTAGGAATTTATTAAAGTGATCTGGTTGCCTGGAGGCCGGGAGCCAGAGGCGTATGTAAACCTCTGAAAACATGGTGACAGACAGAATCACAGAATCACAGAATCCCAGAATCTTCTAGGTTGGAAGGGACCTCAAAGATCATCTTGTCCAACCGTCAACCTAACTGACAAAAATAGACACCCCCACAACAAACAAGGAGCATCATCACTAAACCAGACCTCCCAGCACTACATCAACCCGTCTTTTGAACACCTCCAGGGATGGGGCCTCAACCCCCTCCCTGGGCAGCCCATTCCAGTGTCTGAGAACCCTTTCAGTGAAAAAATTTTTCCTAATATCCAGCCTGAACCTCCCCTGGCGCAGCTTGAGGCCATTTCCTCTTGTCCTGTCGCCTGTGACTTGAGAGAAGAGACCGACCCCCACCTCTCTACACCCTCCTTTCAGGGAGTTGGAGAGAGCAATAAGGTCTCCCCTCAGCCTCCTCTTCTCCAGGCTGAATAACCCCAGACGTACAGACGTACAGCCCGAATTCGGGGACTTTGCAGGCTCAGGTTGTGAGTTTTTAGTTGAGCACTGGCTGGAACTGAAGCGTGGGAGGCTGGGGATGCTCTGCCAGCAGACTCCGCTGTGCCCACTGCAGACACACAGCCTCCCTGCTACTGGTGCAGAGTGGGAGCCCAGTTCAGGTGCTCCCAACCTTCATCTGGGGGAGCCAGTCTCTCACCAGTGACCGTAGGAGGAATCGGGGAGAATTAACCACTTGTATTAGCCATGGGAGGCGGTGGGACCACCCTGCTGGTTTTGGAGAGGATGAGGAGGAGCTCCCCAGGGGAGCAGGGGGATGATTTTCTCAGTGGGGGCTTCGTGCCTGTGTAGCCTTGGCCAGCTGAAAGCCCTAGGCTAGAATTTATCTCTCTGCATGTGAGCAGTGGAAGGGCCTGGATGGTCAGAGAGCACTCTCTTTCACCCCTTAATGTCTTTCCTCTTAGATAATGGTCTGATATTATTTCTATAAGCAGCAGTGATGCAGCCTGTGGTTAGAAAGACCAATCTTTAAATTCACCAAATTGAATTCGTCCCTCTCTCCGGCTAATTTTAGAATCCAATTATGATCAAGAAAAGATCTTGAAAGAAAAATAACAATAAAAATTTGTTCCAGATATCTAGAGATGATAGAGCATGAGCAGCAGCTGAAACAGGCTTGGCTTAACTAGGAGAAAAAAAAAAGTTTATCTTGATTTGCCTCCTGTATAAGAATGAAAACATACTTGCAAAAAGCAGAAAACTTTATTTCTTCTTCAAGATCTAATAATTCTGACAAGTACATTGAAAACATATCAGAGGAGAAGATCTTACTGTCCCCAGATGGAATAAGAGTGAAATTAGCAAATGGCACATTAACATATTTCTGATTATATTCCAGCCTTCCTGCGAAAGGAAATGTTAGGGGGAATTAATTAATTAATTAATTTGTGTAGTTTACAAGGTACCTAATTTTCGCTTGGAGTTCAAGACAATGAAGAGCCCCTGCAGCTGAGACTGAATCCCTTCAAAAGAGGATGGAGACCTTCACGTTTTTGGTGGGGCTGAGCCTGAGCTTCAGCCTTGTTGTTGCTCCCTGTCTGCAGAGTCACCTCCTGGGCTCCCTGGAGAAGGACTTTGCAGGAATTGGGTGAGAAGTGGTTTTCACACCCTGATGGCATTACACCTCCTGCCCCGAGGAATAATTAATCCCTGTCACAAAGTGCAGGAAGAACAAAGACAGAGGCACCTGATCTGATGCTTTAGGGCATCGCATGGAGAACAGCACATGGACCTTGGACCTGCTGCTCTGAACAGCTTCAACCAGGCACCTCAAGTGCTGAGAGTCCTTTAAGCCAAGAGCTTCTCAGAGCTGAGAGAGACCCAAAATTGTCCAGAAAGACACCAAATGTGCTGTCGGGATGATCTGCTCGGTCAGGGGGGGATTAACTATTCTTGCACCATCCCGGAGAACTCCATCCTGCCCCTTTCTATAAATTTTAAGAACAGATTAACACACATCTGCCAGGGACAACTTCATCCTCAGTGTGAACACACTGAGCTTTTTTTATTGTCTGTTCAAGGCTGTGTCTTTTTTGAATTTAACCCAAGAAATCCACATGGAGCTTTGAGAAACTTTCTTCTAGAAAAAAAGCCTGTGAAAAATGCAGTTTTGCTGTAATGGCTTCACTAAAAGATCTATTTTAAAAGTGTATTGGAAATACTTGAGGAATTGTGATAGCTATAATGCTTAGCAAATTATTAACATAACAGAAGTAAGAGTTGGTGCCTGTTTCTATAGCTCTGCATTACACAAATATTTATGAGTTGTAGCTGACTTGGAGTCTGTAAAGATAGTCCCTGTATCATTCTGGAAATTTAGGTCCTTAATAATCCAAGTAAGATGAATAGCATCCTCATCAAGCAATACAGAGGAAAGCTCACAGCAAAGGGAATTAAACAAGAGTTTTGCTTGCAAAGGGAACGGAATAGTCTCTGAAATCAGTGCTCAGTTCTCCTCCTTTGGGATTACCATTGAAGTTGGTCTCTGGGGGGAAAAAAGCAAACCAAATCTCCAAATCTCCTGCTTCACAGAACTCCAGACCAAACATATTTGCTGGGGGGCAGCTGGAAGAGGGACAAGCCCTTCACCCCAACTTAGCCTGGAGGGTAATAACGTACCTAACTGGGCTCAGACGAGGCTTTTCTGCCTTTTTCTGCCCTTGCACATCAGAGACATTATTGGTCTCTGCTAAAATCACCTATTGTTCCACCCAGGTCTATCCAGGTCACCTTTTTTCCAGCGCCTGCTCCCAACCGTACCCAATATTCTTATTGTTTTCAGGCTTTTGCAGTGCTGAACCTCCAGATGGGTGGAACAGAGAACGTGTTATTACCTGTGCTGGGTTGGATGTGTCAGAGAAAGGAACCTTTCTCTCCTGCAGCTCGGGGTGTGATATTCTCATTAGCCCCGTTAGTGAGAGCCAGGCAAGGTCCTAAGTGAATTAAATCACACATTTCTAAAAGTCAGGCGGATTAACCCGGCTGGAACAAGCTCACAAGGCAGACAGAGGCAGGTTGCCCTCAAGTTTCTCAATTAGAACTTTGTGTCCTGAAAATAAAAACGCGTCACAATTATCGCTTTTCAAAGTAAGAGGTCGTTTTTCTCTTTTGTGAGAGGGAAGAGTAAAAAAAAACAAACCCACAGTAATCTCAAAACAAAATTCACCTTTTCCATTCAGAAGAGCTTTTTGCTTTGGCGTGTACGTTACAAAAGTAGGCAAAAGCTTTTCAGAATCCCCAAAGTGAAATTAAGCTCTTCAAAATCATTGCTATAAAATATTTAGTTTATACCTAGGTAATATTGCTATATTTGGGGGGGATATTTTATAGTTTCACCTATTAACCTATGAATTCTTCACGTTTTCTTTCTGTTTTGAAGAAGGGTTTTTTCTTTTCTTTTTAATCTTGATTATTTTCCCTGGCATTAAAAAAGAAATGTCTTAATACTAGGCTGCACCTTCAGCATTTTATATAATTTTTTGAACGAGGACTAGAAGAAATCCTTTTTGCCTTGGTGGTACCAGGCTCAATGCTGGGGGTTGGTAGGTGCTTTCGGAGCAGGAATGGGACAGAAAATCCTGTTTGATGCTCTGGGGACCTAAAAAATATAAAAATGTGGGAAACATCAGGGCGTGGGAGTTGGAGTTCAGGAGCCAAGAAGGGATAACTTGGCCGATGGACTTTACATACCCATTTTTTCATTCGTTTTATCCATTGCTCTGTGTGGTAAATTCACTGAATCATTCTAATTACTTATTGATTGGCCGCTGGTGCTTTGGAGGATCGGAGTCGCTCTGTCACTGCCGGCTCACTCCTTGGTGCCAGAGTCCTTCTGCAAGGGACAGGCTCCTTCTCTCCTTCTCTGCTCCTGTCTGGGGTTGTTCAGCCTGGAGAAGAGAAGGCTCCGGGGAGACCTTATAGTGGCCTTTCAATACCTGAAGGGTGCCTATAGAAGAGCTGGGGAGGGACTCTTTGCCAGGAGGTTTCATGATAGGACAAGGGGAAACGGTTTTAAATTGGAAGAAAAAAGATTCAGATTAGATCTCAGGAAGAAATTTTTTACTGTGAGGATGGTGAGACACTGGAACAGGTTGCCCAGGGAAGTTGTGGCTGCCCCATCCCTGGAGGGGTTCAAGGCCAGGCTGGATGGGGCCTTGAGCAACCTGGTGTGGTGGGAGGTGTCCCTGCCCAGGGCAGGGGGGTTGGAACTGGATGATCTTTGAGGTCCCTTCCAACCCAAACCGTTCTATGATTCTATGATTCTCAGCAGCTCCAAAGCCCCATCTGCCTGGGGTTCTGCCCTCCAGAAGTAACCCAAAATCATCAGTATTTCTCTATCTCCTTATTTAGGTTTTCTAGTGCCAAAGGGACTCATTCAGTGGGTGCAACCTGGGCTAATCCTGCTCTGCGTAAAGCCTTGCTTTATTCCTGGCGTGTTTAAATCAAAGTTGAAGACTAAACTCCCTGAACAACACCCTGCTCTGACCTTGATGTGGGCAGAAGGGTCTGAATTCCTGTTCAGTCTTGCTTAAGCACATCTTCTGATGTGTCCTCCAGCGGGAGCCTGTGCCCTAAGGATGTAAAGGGAAGGCTGCCCTTCAGGAACCAGTAACTGTGGCATTTGGGACTCTGACTGGTTATTATCTTAGATGGTGGCCACCCCCTGCTTCCCTTTCTCTCTGCTGGGATGCTGGAGCTGTGTCCCGAGCAGGAGGAATTCAAAGCACCGTGTTCTTCTGTCCTTCTGGGTCTCAGAAGAAATCTGGGACATCTCTGCCCTGGCCCACAACTCCCCTGAAAAGGTCATCCTGTGACCCCATGTGGCAGTTACACCAAAGCTGGTTACGAATCCAAATGAGCGTTTCCAAGGCCCGTTTCTTTTGTCTCTGCTGAGACGCTGGAGCTGTGTCCCGAGCGGGAGGAATTCAAAGCACCGTGTTCTTCTGTCCTTCTGGGTCTCAGAAGAAATCTGGGACATCTCTGCCCTGGCCCACAACTCCCCTGAAAAGGTCATCCTGTGACCCCATGTGGCAGTTACACCAAAGCTGGTTACGAATCCAAATGAGCGTTTCCAAGGCCCGTTTCTTTTGTTAGAAACCTTGAATTATTTGTACTATGTTAATAAAGTTCATCTAGGTCACCTAAACTGTCTCTCAGTTGTTTAATAAGTTGCTCACTGAGGGGCTCAGTTGAACAAAGGGAAGAGGTTATTTAAATGTGCTGGTGACTGACTGGTACCCGAGCAAGAAAAACCTTCTGTGCAATAGGAAACAAGTGGTCAGGAGGACATGGGAGAGCTGGGGGTCTCTGTGGGGCAGGATGGTGGGGGCTCTGGAGGTCAGGTGTGGGGTCAGCATAGAATCATAAAATCATAGACTTGCCCAGGCCGGAAGGGACCTCCAAAGGCCATCTAGTCCGACCCCCCCCCGCAGTCAGCAGGGACACCCCCAACTAGACCAGGTTGCCCAGGGCCTCATCTCTGCTGGGATGCTGGAGCTGTGTCCCGAGCAGGAGGAATTCAAAGCACCGTGTTCTTCTGTCCTTCTGGGTCTCAGAAGAAATCTGGGACATCTCTGCCCTGGCCCACAACTCCCCTGAAAAGGTCATCCTGTGACCCCATGTGGCAGTTACACCAAAGCTGGTTACGAATCCAAATGAGCGTTTCCAAGGCCCGTTTCTTTTGTTAGAAACCTTGAATTATTTGTACTATGTTAATAAAGTTCATCTAGGTCACCTAAACTGTCTCTCAGTTGTTTAATAAGTTGCTCACTGAGGGGCTCAGTTGAACAAAGGGAAGAGGTTATTTAAATGTGCTGGTGACTGACTGGTACCCGAGCAAGAAAAACCTTCTGTGCAATAGGAAACAAGTGGTCAGGAGGACATGGGAGAGCTGGGGGTCTCTGTGGGGCAGGATGGTGGGGGCTCTGGAGGTCAGGTGTGGGGTCAGCATAGAATCATAAAATCATAGACTTGCCCAGGCCGGAAGGGACCTCCAAAGGCCATCTAGTCCGACCCCCCCCCGCAGTCAGCAGGGACACCCCCAACTAGACCAGGTTGCCCAGGGCCTCATCGAGCCTCTCCTTGAATATCTCCAGGGATGGGGCCTCAACCACCTCCCTGGGCAACCTGGTCCAGTGCTCCACCACCCTCCCAGTGAAGAACCCTCTCCTCATCTCCAGTGTAAATCTGTTCCCCTCCAGCTTGAAGCCATTGCCCCTCGTCCTGTCACTCCAGGCCTTTCTAAACAGGCTCTCCCCAGCCTTCCTGTAGCCCCCTCAGGTACTGGAAGGCTGCTATTAGGTGTCCCCGGAGCCTCCTCTTCTCCAGGCTGAACAACCCCAGCTCCCTCAGCCTGTCCTCGGAGCAGAGGTGCTCCATCCCCCTGATCATCCTCGTGGCCCTCCTCTGGACCCTCTCCATCAGGTCCATGTCCTTCTTATATTGAGGGCTCCAGACCTGCACACAATACTCCAGGTGAGGTCTCACCAGAGCAAAGTGGCAGAATCACCTCTCTATGACCCAAGCATGACCCAAGCCCTTGAGTAGAATGATGGTGTGAATGTCTCTGGATTTTCCTTGAGTTAGACCCCGTCAGAACTGGAGGAAGAGGCTCAACCTTCCCTGCTGGGGTCATGGGTCATGGTTGAGGTTTCAAGTGCTTCCCCGTCTGGACGTGCCTCTCTCCAGGAATAGCATGTCTGTGGCTTCCTGGGCATGGTCCAGCTGCTGGACCTACCTTCTGTGGTGCATCCAGTGCCTGCTCTGGTGTGAGATGGGAAGGCACAGCTCATCCCAGTCCTGATTCTGCAGGTTTCCTCCCGCTCTGGCTGAGATGTGCTGCATCCGCCCGCAGCATCCCTGGCTCTTCTCCCTGGGATGCCTGGGTGCTGCAAGGACTTGGCCAACAAAGGAAAGAGGGACAGGCTTTGATAAGTGATGTCTTCTCTGTCTGAGACAGAGTCCAGTCCTTTAGAAACCTCTTTGGGTGATGGAGGGGAGAGGCAGAAAAGGCTGAGTCAGCATCGTGCTCGGAGAGCAAAGCAGCTGCTGCTCAGGGCATTCCCTTGGGAGACTAAAAATCCAGGTTTAAAGGTTTAAAGCCTCCTTGTGCCCGAATCAGAGATCCTGCATGTACAATTTCTCAAAAATATTGTCAAATTCTGGAATGTTCCTGAAATGCTTCTCTCCGTACTCCTCCATGGCAATGATCTGGAGCTGCAGGTTTTAAAATGTTTGACTTGAATAGCTGTTGTTTAACATCCTCCTTAATTATATTGAATTCTTTCTGTGCAATCAAACATTGCTTAGGGCCATGGGAAAGTGAAGTATTTCATTATCCTTGTAGGATTTGAATACATCATCCAAATTCTCTCCAAATGCAGAACTGCAATATTTATTCACTATTTATTCTCGTTCTGTGTCGCAAGGCTTATTTTCCAGCCTGTCTAGTACCGGATTCGTCAGAACTGATTCAGTCTGAAGTGTTTATGCTCAAGTCATTGTGTTCTCAGCAGCAAAACAAACGTGTTTGCTTGTTGTGCCACACACACTTTCTTCTCCAGGGAGAACATCAGGGTGGGAAAACCCAAGGATTCCCCTTAGGGAAGTTTTTTGTCATTTTGCTGAAAATGCCAAACTTTAAATTATTTTTTGTTTTCTTACAGGGGGTTTAGAGGGATAAAATTAAAAAAAAAATTAAATAGAATAGTTTTTATGACAAAAAAAAATATCAGAAATCAAACAGAAATCTTAGGCTTGAGGGTCAGAAGGACCCTGGGATTGTCTCTTGAGGAGAAATCAGCTCCCACAGGCCCCACTCGTGACAGAGCCTGTCTGGCTCCTTCCTCAGCAGGGGCTGCACTGAGAGTCCCTGGAAAGCAGGCAGCTTCAGGGGAAAAAGAGAAAAACGCCCTCTGTTTTTTTTCTAAAAGGAGTTTTCTGATGGAGAGGAAGTGTTTAAAGGGAAACATTTAACCCAGCCTTTACAAGAAGTTTTCTGCTGTAAATAGACATGGAGGGTACCCGTTTGGATAGAACTCTCTTCCTGGAGAAGAGAAGGTTTCGAGGAGACCTTGGAGCCCCTTCCAGTCCCTCAAGGGGCTCCAGGAGAGATGGGGAGGGACTCTGGATGAGGGAGGGGAGCCCTAGGAGGAGGGGGAAGGGTTTGACCCTGAAAGAGGGGAGATGGAGCTGAGCTGTGGGGAAGAACTTGTTTGGTGTGAGGGTGGTGAGAGCCTGGCCCAGGTTGCCCAGAGAAGCTGTGGCTGCCCCATCCCTGGAGGGGTTCAAGGGCAGGTTGGAGGGGGCTTGGAGCAACCTGGTGTGGTGGGAGGTGTCCCTGCCCAGGGCAGGGAGTTGGAGTGAGATGATCCTTAAAGTCCCTTCCAACTCTAACCATTCTGTGATTTTGTGATACTCCAAGAATCACCCTGACATTTTTCTTCTGCAGACACTGAGCACATGTCATTCCTGTCTCACTGGGGGGACAAAAGACAAGAGGAGAAGGGTTCTGGGGCAGACTTTGGTGGTTCATCTGTGAGGGTTTTAAGGACCAAGCACAGCACTCAGTTCCTGCTGGTGGGAGTCATCTCTGTGCACGTGTGGTCACTTCTCTTGTGCAAGGGCTTCACCTCCCATTTACCTGCAGAACAAGAGCTATTTCCCACACTTTCCTGCTCTGAAAATCACAAAGTGCTTTGTTCTGACTTTGTCTCTTTTAACAGTCGATTTTTCCACTCATTGCTTCAGCTTGGCCCCTGTCCTTCTCTTCGGTATAGGAAGGGGGAAAACAAACACTTCGGTATTTGTTCGTAATGTCTCTTTGACACTCATTTCACAAGAGCCTGGGAGCTGTCAGAGCCATAGCGCACAACGTCAAATTAACATCTGTTTTTTTCTGAAATGGTAATTATACCCTTTTGTACTGTGCTGAGCTTGTGTTTTTTTGAAGTGTAAATGGGGAACTTAACATCGAAGTTGCATTCCTGAGACATCAGCGTGGGGGGCATTTGGCCAAGTGCTCAGTGGGAAGACTTCTGCAGTCCTGGTGGACGACAAGAAGATCATGAAGTATCATGTGAGGGTGGTGAGAGCCTGGCCCAGGTTGGCCAGAGAAGCTGTGGCTGCCCCATCCCTGGAGGGGTTCAAGGGCAGGTTGGAGGGGGCTTGGAGCAACCTGGTGTGGTGGGAGGTGTCCCTGCCCAGGGCAGAGGGTGGCACTGGGGGGGCTTTAAGGTCCTTTCCAACCCAACCCATTCAGTGATTCTATGATGGTCCAAACACAAGACGTTGGAGCGGAAGGACTAAAGAGCTGGGACTCTTTAGTCTGGAGAAGAGAAGGCTGAGGGGAGACCTTATCAATGCCTACAAGTATCTCAAGGGAGGGTTGAAGGAGGAGGGAGCCAGACTCTTCTCAGTGGTTCCCAGTGAGAGGACGAGGGGCAACGGGCACAAGTTGGAACAGAAGAGGTTCCACTCAAATATGAGGAGAAACTTCTTCACAGTGAGGGTGGCAGAGCCCTGGAACAGGCTGCCCAGGGAGGGTGTGGAGTCCCCTTCCTTGGAGATTTTCAAGCCCCACCTGGATGCTCCTGAGTAACATGCTCTGACAAGCTCTAGGCAATCCTGCTTCAGCAGGGGAGTTGGACTAGATGATCTCTATGGTCCCTTCCAACTCTAAAATTCAGTGAAATTCAGTGAAATTTTACCAGGCTGTATCAGAATTTCCAGCTCTGCTGTGCAGAAGGTCCTGCTCCCAGTGGGGACACTGCGCTCGCAGCCAGCATCTGGCAGTTGGGGACATTCTGAACATCAAACTCTCTCTTTTAAATGCTGCCCGATTATATAATAGCTTTTTTACTTTAGGTAATTGTTTCAGTAAGGATGTTTTATAAAGCTTTTTTATAAGAGGAAGCGGGCTCCAGAATTAGAAGCAATACTTAGCTAATAACAGCGATGGCTCCAAACCACTCAATGGAAGCGGTGGGGCAGAGTTAAAGGCCCTCTGTGCCTGCTCCAGTCCATCCCAGTCCACCCCACTTGGCTGGGAGCTTCTCCTCCTCCCATCCTGACTTATCTCACCAATAGCTTAATTAATTCAGCTTTCCCGCTGCCAACTTGGGGACACGGAGGCTCTGTCCCTTTTGTCACCACCTCTCTGGGCCTTGATGGCACTTCAGGCCACACTCCCCCCTCACCCAGACCTGCTAATTAACCTACAGTGTTATTCATAGAATCATAAAATCATAGAATCATAGAATGGTTTGGGTTGGAAGGGACCTCAAAGATCACCCAGTTCCAACCCCCCTGCCCTGGGCAGGGACACCTCCCACTAGAGCAGGTTGCTCAAGGCCCCATCCAGCCTGGCCTTGAACCCCTCCAGGGATGGGGCAGCCACAACTTCCCTGGGCAACCTGTTCCAGTGTCTCACCACCCTCATAGTAAATTCATCTCCAGAGCAGACCAGTAGCAGCTCTGGGCATGGAACTACAATTGCAAGGAGCAGCTCAAACACAAAGCCTGTGGGTACTGGACTCCAAAAACACTTTTAAAAGAGGATTTTGGAGGTGTCTCACTGTCTTTACAGACTGTGCTCTTACTGGTGTAACCCCAGTGACCTGCCCTGGATTTACACTGGGATAACAGGTTGCCCAGGGAGGTGGTTGAGGCCCCTTCCCTGGAGATATTCAAGGTGAGGCTCAATGAAGCCCTGGGCAACCTGGTCTAGTTGGGAGTGTCCCTGCTGACTGTGGGGGGGTTGGACTAGATGGCCTTTGGAGGTCCCTTCCAGTCTGGACAATTCAATTTAATAACTCCGGCGTGCTCGGCCCCAGCAGAAGCTGGGAGGCCAACTGGGGCCTGAGGTGAGGGACTGCATCTCTTTGGTTTGTGCACAGATTATTGGTTCCATGGGCTCACCCGGCTGTGGGGTGCTGTGCCCATTGCCACCCGGGTTGTGACAGCAGAGCTTGGCCACCTTTAGCAAGACACCTCCCTGCAGCAAGGCTTGGGATAGGACTGTTGGTCTGAAAGGGTCCCTTCCAACCTGGACAGTGCTATGGTTCTGTGATTCTACAGGCAGCCATGGCTCTAGGATTTGTGTCCTTTCAAAAATGGCTCGGAGTGTCCCCTGATCCCCTGCAGGGTGAGGCTCTTGGCTCAGAGTGAGCGTTTCTAGAAGTCAGACATTTCAGCTGGGGTTCAATAAAAATGGGATGATGTGTGAGGCTGTGTGTGGGGGCATCACGCTTTCGTTCAGTCTCTGGTCTCCTTAACACCTGAGCACCAGCTGGAAACCCGTCACCCATTCAAGGAGAAGGTGGTAGAAGACACCTGATAAAGTAGAACAGACAAAGCCATTAACCTGAAGAAACAGATTGATGTTCTCCTCCTGGTAAAGCCTATCAGAGCAGATGACAAGAGACACGGACATCTCCTGGCTGCAATCTCTGACCAGGAGAAGGGAGACAACCTCACACAACACCAGATGGGCTGTTCCAGTAGCAACAGGCTCGAAGGAGAGTGTCTTGCCCATCTCCAGTCCGTGTAAGGCCTCCATCAATTCAATCTCTTCAATGCAGGTGCTCACAACAGCTCCGTGAAGCTGAATGGTGCTGTTGGACCCACATCACAACTGGCTTCACACACCATTTCTCCCCACCATGGCTGAATCTACAGGCTCACAATGGAAGGAGAGATGCACCCTGGCATAGAGCAGAGCCCACAGACAGACATCTCCAGGGGGACATCATGTATCCTGCAGTGGCCATCCTGGGAAGGAAGCACCATGCTGCACCACCATCCCTCCTCTGTTAGCCCAGTGAGCCTGACCCGTTGCCAAAGACAAGATATTTTGAAAAGTAAGATTTGGAAGATAAGGAAGGGGATCATTCTTCCGGCAGCAGGCAGAGCCATCTGTCCTCATGGAAACTGTAGAGAAAACACAGTGTTTTCTTCTCCTTTCTCCTTTACATCTGGAATTTCCCAACCAAGGGCATGGTACATGCTTCCCTTGGACCTTGAAGGGCAGATGATCACCTGGCTTTCAGGTGGCTGTCTCCTTGCATCAGCTGAGTGCCTGCCCTGTGGGCATCACGTAAGCCCATCCCTGTCTGACATGTCTGCAAAATGAGTAACAGACATGTCTCTTCCAGGCTCTGCATCACTGTAGATGTTACTGTACAAGTCTATCCCAGAACTTCATCTACCAGTTTGAAGTTCCTCAGGAAATTTATGAGCTGTTGGACTTCCATTTTGCTGTCCATTTTGCTCTGTCATTCCGATTGGGCACAAAAAACGGGCACATGCAGAATGAAGTTGTTTATCCATTTGTGAAGTCTCTGGTGATACAAACACTCCGGGGGGCTGGGAGGGATCCTGGCCCACGCAGACTCCCCGAGGGAATGTCTCCTCTTTGACTTCTGATGATCAATGCAAGAGTAGAACAAGATGCCTTGGGGAGCTGTAAGAAATTAGTGTGATTCAGAGAGAAAGGATTGTAAAATTCTTTGCCCAGGGCTGAAAGGAAACACATCCATTGTGGGATTAGAGTGCTGATCAAGTGTGGTCTGTTTAATTGTGCTCCTGACCCATCCTCTCCTCTCTCCTTCTTTCTGTTGAACTGTGATTACGGCTTCTCTGGCTCAGTGTGTCTCAGCCTGTCATGTCAGACCAAGCCCATGATGTGACACGGGGGAACTGAGGGTGACAGGGCAGGAACAGCCTGACGGTCTGCGAGGCTGGAAACAGAGGTGAAGCGAGTTATTTTAGGATGGGATGCCAGCAATTGACAGATGATACAAACCAGACCTGACAGATGAAAGGGCCAAGCTGCTGTTCTCAGCCTTGGCGGAGGAACTTCTTGATCTTTAAAGATGGCTTGGCGCATCCCCCACTGCTGAGTCACAGCAGCCCAGCAGGGAAGGGGTTGATCTCTGCCTGTGGAGGCAGGATGCTGCCATGGGTGAGGCACGGGATGCTGGAGAAATGGTTCAAACCTTGACTGTTGCGTTGGCCTGCAATAGGCCCAGGAGCAAGTTGCTCCAAGCTGGAGTCACCTTAGATCTTAGGGCCATGAAGATGCTGGGAGGGCTGGAGCCCCTCTGCTGGGAGGGGGGGCTGAGAGAGTTCAGCCTGGAGAAGAGAAGGTTCTGGGGAGACCTTAGGGCTCCTAAGTTCCTAATGGGGCTCCAGGAGAGCTGGGGAGGGACTCTGGATGAGGGAGGGGAGCCCTAGGAGGAGGGGGAAGGGTTTGACCCTGCAAGAGGGGAGATGGAGCTGAGCTGTGGGGAAGAACTTGTTTGGTGTGAGGGTGGTGAGAGCCTGGCCCAGGTTGGCCAGAGAAGCTGTGGCTGCCCCATCCCTGGAGGGGTTCAAGGGCAGGTTGGAGGGGGCTTGGAGCAACCTGGTGTGGGGGGAGGTGTCCCTGCCCAGGGCAGGGGGTGGCACTGGGGGGGCTTTCAGGTCCCTTCCAACCCAAACCATTCCATGGTACTGTGATTCTGTGATCTAGATGCTGAGCAGACAACTGAGACAGTAATTTCAGCTCCTGTCTAGTCGAAATAGCCAAGGATGCCCCAGGGGTGGCCCAGCCCCTCACAGAACAGGCAGCTGAGACACCTGGGGATGATCCGCCGTCTGGTGCTCCCACATCTCTATATTTAGAGGCTTTAAAGGGCGTGTGTGTGAGGTGGAGGACGGGTGACTCGCAGAGATGGAGACATTTAACAATTCCGTGTCTAATGTTAAGTGAGGTGAATCCCACCCTTTGTGTCTCTGTGTGTCGTCTCCAAAAAAACATGAATAAATTCTCTTTCGTCAATTTATCACTTAAAATCTTTAAAACTTGCACCTCTTGTATGATGCTTATTTGGAAGCACAGTCTGAGCCATGGCTTTCAGATGAGTTTTTTACTTCAAGGTGGAGCTTTGAGGGTCCAAGGGTTTGGAGCAAATCCCCGTTCCCCTGACCTGTCTCTGTACCCTTCTCTCCAGTGTCAAACAGGCATCTTGAGACCCACTAAGTCAGCTCTTCTCCCACTTTAAGGAGGAGAAATTTCCTTGCAGTCAGTGGAAACTGTAAGTGGTGAAGCAGGGATTGCATTTAGCTCAGAAAGCTCTTGGAAATATCCAATGTCTGAGTGAAATCAGAGAAAACGCGAATAAAGCAAAGGCAAACAAGGCCTCTGTGACTGATGCTGTGACTGAGGTTATTTTCTAACACAAGCAACTCAGAACCACGGAGGTTTGCTGGGAGAGTTTAGAAAATCTATTTACCTTCTTGGAAACAATTCTTTTGACTGTTAGTTGTATTTTGTCTGAAATTATAACCATAATACAACTCCTGCAGATGCTGTTGGGATGACACATAGTGCTCAAGTCTGCCCTGGGGGAAAAAGGATTTTCCATAGATTGTCAGAGTGTCTGCTCTTTATGACATTATTCCTGCTAACCGTGGCAGGTTTGTAGCGACACACTTCATTTCAGTTGCCATAATAAAAAAACCCAAACAAATTAACTGTGAGGAATCCCCCTTTGCCAGTGTCATATTCGCCAGGGCAAGATAGAATCATAGAATTATGGAATTTTCTGGGTTGAAAGAGACCTTTAAGATCACCTGGTCCAACCATCAGCCTGACTCTGCTAAAAACCATCACTAAACCATGTCTCTATGCACTACGTCTTTTAAATACCACCAGGGATGGTGCCTCCACCACTTCCCTGGTCCTATCAAACCAGCTTTGGATACCAAATTATTCCCTTCCCCTGCCAGAGTGGTAAGAAAAGGGGAAAGAATCCAGATTTTTTTTCACGGGATAACTTTCTTTTCATATTTGGTCTGAATTCTTTTGAACTAAGACATCGTAGGAAATTCAGGTAATTTTCAGATTTTACTTCCCACTGCTTGTTCAGAATGGACTTTTTGCAAAGTGAGAGCCCAGGGCATTTCCCAAATGGAAAACTTTGTGCTTAGTCTTAGGGAAGCTCCGTGCAGCTTCCCCACGGGAAAAGGCCAATCCATACACTACTGTTGCTCGTCAAATCCAAATCTGCACCATGAACAATCCACCTCCAGCATCTTCCCAGGAAAGTAAAACCAGTTTAGTGTAACAGCATGGAAGGGGAAACTTGTAGGTGTGACAAGGCAGGATTTGGGCATTTTTTAGACATTGTGAAAGGGAAGAGAGAGCATCAGCCTCCCGGAGGCTGCCTGGCATCCTGTTTGTGGTAGATCTCAGGAGGTAACATCCTTCTCCATAAGTGCTCCCCAGAACTCCTTCTCGATAAAGCTCTGGTGAATCCCTCCCAAGGGCATGTTCGTGCTGGTCTCGTGTCTCCCCACGGTACCATTTTGTGAGCGTGTTGCGGTTTGTAGAGGGAGGAAGATTGGGTTGAAGGGTTGAAGAGCAAGATGCAGCAGCTCTGCTTGGGGGACATGATGATGGGAGGAGATAAGGTTCCAGCACAGTGAAAAGCCACCACATTTCATTGCTGGGGTTGGGTTTTATCCTGTGTGGAACAGCCGTGGCTGTAGCCACGTGAACTCCAAAGCTGAAGAGTCCTTTTTCCTCTGCAGCCGAGGGCCACCGAGTTACAGAATCATAGAATCATTGAGGTTGGAAGAGACCCTTGGGATCATCGAGTCCAACCATCTCCCCCACTCTACAAAGTCCTCCCCTACACCATGTCCCTCAGCACTGCATCTAAACGGCCCTTAAACACAGCCAGAGATGGTGACTCCACCCCCTCCCTGGGCAGCCTGTTCCAATGCCCGACCACTCTTTTGGTGAAAAATTCTTTCCTAATGTTCAATCTAAACCTCCCC
>NW_015091045.1:1647653-1652585 GCF_001431845.1 Calidris pugnax
AAGAGACCGACCCCCATCTCTCTACACCCTCCTTTCAGGGAGTTGGAGAGAGCAATAAGGTCTCCCCTCAGCCTCCTCTTCTCCAGGCTGAATAACCCCAGAAGAAATCAGAGCAAGCAGCTGAGGGACCCCCGCAATGCTCTCAGACATTACCCACAGTACTCCAAATGCACTTTATTGGGTATATATTGTTCCTGCGCCTCTGGTTTTACCAGGAGCTATTACTGTGTTTTCTCTTTGAAAGATGACTAAGAAACGTTCATGCCTCTCTCTGGGGGTTCCACACGGGACGTACCAAGGCTCACATGTAGTTAATATGTTTTCTAAATAGGCAAAGCTTCCCTTGGGCTTCAGCAAACATTTGAAGTGAGTTAGAGGAGGACTGGGAGTATAATATTAGCTGTGTTATTGCTTTGTTAGATTGCTGCTGGAGTAGGCAAGGCTCTTCTTGTCCTGTGTGAGAGGGAAAAGAAAATACTGTAATGATACCTCTTAGCCAAGAGAAATCCCTGCCCTGGCCACGCCATGGAGACCCGGGGCCAGAGACTAAAGGATGGGCTAAAGGTATGGGCTCTGAGATCTCGGTCCGTTTAATCCTCTGGTGGTGTTGGAAGGATATAATCACTGCAGTGTGTTTGTGGGAGCCCAACATTTTACCAGTGCAGGGGGGAACCCACAGCTGGAGCAACTGGTGTCCTCTGGGCAGGAGGTGGGAAAGCCAGGGCTGGGTTCCCGAGGGATGTCGTTTGGGCTGGAGCTGGGTCTGGCACACGGGGAGGCTGCATGTGTGACTATCTATGTGCATGTGTGTGTTCATGTACATAGAACAGGTCCTTTCCTTCCATCTTCTCCCAGATCCTTCATCCCCAGGGGCCAGCACAGTTTTGTCCCTCTCCCCCCACGGCTCCGATTCTCCGGCACCGTCTCCTGTCGAGCCAGCAAAGATGCCTTCAGCATCACAGAAAGTGCTGCCCTGGCAGAAGGGATTTTAAATTTTTACTTGCTTGCTTAGAAGAAAAACAATGTTGAAAGAAATGGATTTTTAAGTCCTAATTTTGCCTCTTGATTAAACATTTAAAAGATTGCACAGGTTCGACAGAAGACCAGACTGCCTATTAGCTCGCCGTTGCATTAAATGTATCAAGCTAATTTAGCCCTGGCAGCCTGCCAGGAACAAGCACATGATTTGCTTTAGAGACAACCTAAAGTCAGGTTTTTTGCAATAAAAAGTCAGAATAATCCACTTAAACTGGGTTATTTTTTTTTTTTAAAGAAAATTGAAGGAAATTAATTGTTTCTAATTTAGACCACAGTGGGTCAGCAGGCGTCAGTTCCAACTGGGTCTGCGGCCCTAACAGTGAGGAAATAATGTCTGAAAATATTTTCCCCAGATCTGTATGGGAATTTGAGATAATTGACGGGAAGAGTGGAAAGAGCTGGATGAAGATCTGCAGAGTGAATTTGTTCAAAAACCAGCATGGTGGTTAGGGCTGAGGTGGGAGTCTTCCACCCCGTGGGGTCTGGCTGCGGGGGCAGGTCCTGTGTGCTGAGTGTGGAGGAGCTCAGCTCCGTTTGTGCGTCGTTAGGCTTCTAGAGAATGGCTGCAGAGGGATGGACAGAAGCTCATTGGACATGAAGCCTGGTAATAAAGCTCAGGGGAGACCTTCTTGCTCTAGGAGGTTGTAGAGAGTTGGGGGTCGGTCTCTTCTCCCAAGGAACAGGCAATAGGATAAGAGGAAATGGCCTCAAGTTGTGCCAGGCGAGGTTTAGGTTGGAAATTAGGAAAAATTTCTTCACCAAAAGGGTTATCAAACATTGGAAGAGGCTGCTCAGGGACATGGTGGAGTCACCATCCTTGGAGGTATTTAAAAGCCGGGCAGACGTGGTGCTGAGGGACATGGGTGAGGGGTGGTTTGGGCAGTGTTGGGTTGATGGTTGGACTTGATCTGAAAGGTCCCTTCCATCCTGGACAATTCTGTGATTCTTTTCTATTCTATGATTCTAATATAACATTTATCTATGAGCATTTGCACTTCGGAATATTCTGAAGGAAATTTCCTGAGCTCCTGGAAGGAGGGGTGGGGAATTCTGCTGTGTTTCCCTGTGTCCACGTGCTTGAATGTTTTCCCCCTGCTCTTAGAGTGAAGGTGTTTCCTGCCCTGAGGGATGACAAACCCTCTGAAGGGAGACAGTCTGTGCTGGGAGCCCAAGGAGGGCAGAGCACACGCTGCTGGAAATCTGGCAAAAGCTCCCTGAGAAAGCTCGATACACACTTGGTGGCAGCTCCTTTCTCCTGCCATGAATATCAGAAACCAATAGTGACATCTTGGTCCCTGTCCTAGGAGCTGACTGAGCGATTCAGCAGGACTTGAAATCCTGCTGAAAGGAGAAACTGGAGAGCAGCATGAAACTGCCAAGAGGATTTGAAAATATCTAGATGTACTTTTAGGTTGATGCCAAGTGATGGTGGGCTAAAAAGGTAGCTGTTTCACCGGAGGCTTCCATACATCCCCAAATCCTGGTGGATGCCCACAGTGGGAAAAAGCTGGGTGGCCCCAGCGTGTCGCAGGAGATAAGGAAATGAAAAACTCATTTTCTCAGTCCCAGCTCTAGTGAAAGCAACATTTCATGGTGAGCTTGGGTCCCAGTGAATGCTGCAGGTGGACAGCAGGCAGGGAAGTTCTGCTGATTGCTTTGCATTAAGCTGGAGTGTAGAAGGCTCCTGCAGAACAAGCCTTTAGGAAGAATCTTGCTTTCATTCCCAGCCAACAAATTCCATTTCTAATTTCTCTGATGATAAGAGACTTCCAGAACTTGCGCTGTTTTGCCAGAATAGAAAGACTCATATCCCGAGCCAGAGAAGTGTCACACTCTTCAGTTCCTCCCTTCTCCTTTCGAAGGTGACAATAACCTTTCAGCAGAAGAACTTCTGCCTCAGACATCATTTTCAATTTAGCTTTCATTTGGGAAGAACAAGTGGGAAGTGACGTTCCAGGCGAGCGGGAGGGCCCTGCCCGGGACGAGCCACCACGGATGCTGGAGACAGATGCCATCCCTACACACAGCCCGGGGACTCAGGGGTTAAACCAAAGGGAGGTTATTTCTGTACGTGCACGAAGGAAACACCATTTTTTCCCAGATTTCCTTTTTTTTTTTCTGCTTCACTTTTTCTTTTTTTTTTTTCCTTAATCTTGAAAGCTAGATTAATAGCAAAAGTGAATTGCATCGGTTCCAGTTTGCAATGAGAGAGTAATTTCAATAGATTTAAAGGAAGGAACAGTTCGGGTAATGATCACAGAAAGAGGCTGAAATTAGTCAATAAATAAAGTGCCATGTCCCATCCTGCCTTCACTCTCGTTAGATCAGATGATAGACTCTGAGACTGGGTTCTCGGGCAGTAACACCTACAACTGCCCTCTCACGGGCAGCATCCTCATGGTCTGGGGCGTTTGACCAGCGTGGGTCTGGCAGAGGATGTTCCATGAATCATAGAATCATAGAGTCATAGAGTTGCCCAGGACAGAAGGGACCTCCAAGGGTCATCTAGTCCGACCCCCCCGCAGTCAGCAGGGACACCCCCAACTAGACCAGGTTGCCCAGGGCCTCGTCGAGCCTCACCTTGAATATCTCCAGGGAAGGGGCCTCAACCACCTCCCTGGGCAACCTGTTCCAGTGCTCCACCACCCTCCCAGTGAAGAACCCTCTCCTCATCTCCAGTCTAAATCTGTTCCCCTCCAGCTTGAAGCCATTGCCCCTCGTCCTGTCACTGCAGGCCTTTCTAAACAGGTTCTCCCCAGCCTTCCTGTAGCCCCTTCAGGTACTGGAAGGCTGCTATTAGGTCTCCCCGGAGCCTCCTCTTCTCCAGGCTGAACAACCCCAGCTCCCTCAGCCTGTCCTCGTAGCAGAGGTGCTCCATCCCCCTGATCATCCTTGTGGCCCTCCTCTGGACCCTCTCCATCAGGTCCATGTCCTTCTTATATTGAGGGCTCCAGACCTGCACACAATACTCCAGGTGGCCCTGCCCCGAGGGAGAGGAGGCACCACGGGGGTGGGGAAGGGTGTCTGAGAAACGGGCTGTCACATTTGTGGATCACCTCAGGACATATCCACCTTCAGGCACAGCTAAAGCTATAGGAAATCAATATTTAATACAGTTCATTTAAAATTCACAGACACCGATGTGTTAGGAACGGAATAGATTAACATTCACTATATACCGAAATCACTGTTCTCAAGATCTTTAACTTCACATCCTCTGGAAATGGCAATTTATTATGTCAAATATGTGAAGGAGAAAGAGGTGGGAGCTGGAGTTTTAAAGATTTTTAAATTTTTTATTGCATTTATTTAAGCGATATGGACCTTTTCCTCCACGTAACCTGTCGTGCCACAAGGTTTCCAGGTGGATCTGTGCCACGTCGGTGTGGGCAGTGAGAGAGGAGCTTGATCACCTGAGATGGTGCTGCTGGATGCTCTGATGTGAGAGCCCTGAGGCTGGACCAGCACAGGGTACCAGAGCTATTCGGCACCGTGATAATGTGCCCAGGTGGCCAAGAAGGCCACCAGCATCCTGGCCTGTATCAAGGAACAGCGTGGCGAGTAGGGCCCGAGAGGTGATTGTCCCCCTGTACTGGGCACTGGTGAGGCCTCACCTTGAGTACTGTGTCCACTTTTGGGCCCCCTACCATAAAAAAGACATTGAGGTGCTGGAGCGGGTCCAGAGAAGGGCAACAAAGCTGGTGAGGGGTCTGGAGAATAAGTCTTATGAGGAGAGGCTGAGGGAGCTGGGGGTGTTCAGCCTGGAGAAGAGGAGGCTGAGGGGAGACCTTATTGCTCTCTCCAACTCCCTGAAAGGAGGGTGTAGAGAGGTGGGGGTCGGTCTCTTTTCTCAAGTCACAGGCGACAGGACAAGAGGAAATGGCCTCAAGTTAC
>NW_015091045.1:1661094-1665226 GCF_001431845.1 Calidris pugnax
GGGACACCCCCAACTAGACCAGGTTGCCCAGGGCCTCGTCGAGCCTCACCTTGAATATCTCCAGGGAAGGGGCCTCAACCACCTCCCTGGGCAACCTGTTCCAGTGCTCCACCACCCTCCCAGTGAAGAACCCTCTCCTCATCTCCAGTCTAAATCTGTTCCCCTCCAGCTTGAAGCCATTGCCCCTCGTCCTGTCACTGCAGGCCTTTCTAAACAGGCTCTCCCCAGCCTTCCTGTAGGCCCCTTCAGGTACTGGAAGGCTGCTATTAGGTCTCCCCGGAGCCTCCTCTTCTCCAGGCTGAACAACCCCAGCTCCCTCAGCCTGTCCTCGGAGCAGAGGTGCTCCATCCCCCTGATCATCCTTGTGGCCCTCCTCTGGACCCGCTCCATCAGTCCTCCAGGAACGGCGGTGCCTCTAGAGAGACAGCTCAGGACTTCATTCTAGAAAAATTATTCTGCTCACAACGTGAAATATCCTGGAATAATATTAAGTCCCCTTTGCTATTGGCACTGGCAACGCTGCAAACAGAAGTTATGTCTAATTCATTATTTGTATCCTTATTGTACAGATGGAAATAGCACGTGGAACAGAGGAGCGAGCTGAGCTGCTTAAGGTGGTGGCAGTTCTGGGTTAGAAACCAGGACCCCCTGAATTCCCTGGGTGACCCTCTCAGTGCCATGGCGTGTCCTCTGCCCTGCCCCGAGGGAGAGGAGGCACCACGGGGGTGGGGAAGGGTGTCTGAGAAACGGGCTGTCACATTTGTGGATCACCTCAGGACATATCCACCTTCAGGCACAGCTAAAGCTATAGGAAATCAATATTTAATACAGTTCATTTAAAATTCACAGACACCGATGTGTTAGGAACGGAATAGATTAACATTCACTATATACCGAAATCACTGTTCTCAAGATCTTTAACTTCACATCCTCTGGAAATGGCAATTTATTATGTCAAATATGTGAAGGAGAAAGAGGTGGGAGCTGGAGTTTTAAAGATTTTTAAATTTTTTATTGCATTTATTTAAGCGATATGGACCTTTTCCTCCACGTAACCTGTCGTGCCACAAGGTTTCCAGGTGGATCTGTGCCACGTCGGTGTGGGCAGTGAGAGAGGAGCTTGATCACCTGAGATGGTGCTGCTGGATGCTCTGATGTGAGAGCCCTGAGGCTGGACCAGCACAGGGTACCAGAGCTATTCGGCACCGTGATAATGTGCCCAGGTGGCCAAGAAGGCCACCAGCATCCTGGCCTGTATCAAGGAACAGCGTGGCGAGTAGGGCCCGAGAGGTGATTGTCCCCCTGTACTGGGCACTGGTGAGGCCTCACCTTGAGTACTGTGTCCACTTTTGGGCCCCCTACCATAAAAAAGACATTGAGGTGCTGGAGCGGGTCCAGAGAAGGGCAACAAAGCTGGTGAGGGGTCTGGAGAATAAGTCTTATGAGGAGAGGCTGAGGGAGCTGGGGGTGTTCAGCCTGGAGAAGAGGAGGCTGAGGGGAGACCTTATTGCTCTCTACAACTCCCTGAAAGGAGGGTGTAGAGAGGTGGGGGTCGGTCTCTTTTCTCAAGTCACAGGCGACAGGACGAGAGGAAATGGCCTCAAGTTACTCCAGGGGAGGTTCAGGCTGGATATTAGGAAAAATTTTTTCACTGAAAGGGTTATCAGGCATTGGAATGGGCTGCCCAGGGAGGTGGTTGAGGCCCCATCCCTGGAGGTGTTCAAAAGCCGGGTTGATGTAGTGCTGGGAGGTCTGGTTTAGTGATGATGCTCCTTGTTTGTTGTGTGGGTGTCTATTTTTGTCAGTGAGGTTGACGGTTGGACAAGATGATCTTTAAGGTCCCTTCCAACCTAGAAGATTCTGTGATTCTGTGATTAAGTGGGAGGAGGCTTGTGCTTGGCCAGCTCCATGAGTGGGCAAAGCGACCTGGGACACAGGGCTCTCCTGTACCAACCACCCTTCATGGTCAGTGGAGAGATGCAAACCCTTCAGGGCACGTTTAGTTCTTAAGGAAACCTCTGAACTCACCGAGATGGATCCTGCCTCTTTCTTCCTTCTGGGCATGAAAGGAGTTGAGGGGACACCTGCTCTGTAAATACCAAATGTGTAGACTGGAGCTCCTCACACAAAGGTTGGGCTCCCAACCTCCCAGAGATGGAGGTGTCAGCTCTCCTGGGTGTCCATGTGGACCTGGAGTGTGACCAGACACCGGGACCAAAGACAGGTTGCAGGAGACTGAACCACATTTTGCAAGGGAAAGAATGAGACGTGACTTTCTTTTTAGAGGGAGATGATATTTTTAGATTAACTTCTTTTTCCCTGGGAGACTCATATTTAGGTTAAGCAAAGCATTTTAAATTATACCGTCAACTAAAAAGTCAGTAGTGGATCATCTGGTTAAAAACGTCCCCAAAATGAAATAAAAGAAGATTGAAGAAGTTACATTATTTTCTGTTGACATTTGTAAAACAGAAAGCTTCAATTATTCTATATCTGCTCAAAATAGACTCTAAATTTGCAAAACAAAAAGAAGAAAAGTATTGAAAAGCTGAAATCCAAACGAAACATTTCATTTTGGACCATGTCTAATTGAATGCTCCTCTTTTGTGTTTGCATGCTGTTGTTTCTTTTTCTTTTCTCTACTGGATATTTCAGAAGGTTCTGAAAATAGTTTCCATTGTAAGTTGTTGTCCCCCTGCCCACGACCAACAATTTTATGTCTTATTTTCTTGTGGAAAAAAAAAACAACTCACCCCGAAACAAAACAGGTGTTTAATCTAACTTTGTTAAAAAAAATCTTGACCCAGTAAGTTCTTCAAAATGTGTTGCATCTGCGAACAAAACAATCCCTTCCAAGAATAGCTCTTCTCACTGAAGAAGCCATCGACACAACAATGAGGGGTTGTGCAGATCACAGAATCACAGAATGAGATGGGTTTGGAAGGGACCTCTGGAGAAACACAACAATGAGGGGTTGTGCAGATTACAGAATCACAGAATGAGATGGGGTTGGAAGGGACCTCTGGAGACCATCCAGTCCAACCCCCTGCCAGAGCAGGGCCACCCAGAGCAGGTCCCACAGGAACGTGTCCAGGTGGGTTTGAATGTCTCCAGAGAAGGAGACTCCACCACCTCCCTGGGCAGCCTCTGCCAGGGCTCTGCCACCCTCACAGGAAAGAAGTTCCTCCTCATGTTGAGATGGAACTTCTTATGTACAAGTTTGTGCCCATTCCCTCTTGTCCTGTCCCTGGGCACCACTGAAAAAAAGACTGGCCCCAAATCGTAAGACTTGTGAACACAGATTGTGTTCCTTCTTTGGAGCATCCTTTTTTCCCTGCCCTCCTCATCCCCCTGGAAACCCCGTACCTCCTGTGAGGTGGCAGCAGATCCAAGCCATTGTGACTTAGGAGTGGAACTGGATCCAGGTTCCTCTGCTTGCTCTGGAAGCCTCACTATAGCAGTCGGGGGCACAGCCTGGGGCGAGCAGGAGGCAAATTGTAGCCCTGGGGAAGTGGTGGAATCACCATCTCTAGAGGTATTTAAAAGCCGGGCAGACGCGGTGCTGAGGGACATGGGTGAGTGGTGGTTTGGGCAGTGTTGGGTTGATGGTTGGACTTGATGATCTGAAAGATCCCTTCCAACCCAGAAAATTCTGTGTTTCTATGATTAGGTAGAAGGTGGAGGGACCTGCTCATTCCCATGGCAGTGATTGGCACAAATCATAGAATCATAGAATCATAGAATCATAGAATTGCCCGGGCCGGAAGGGACCTCCAAAGGCCATCTAGTCCTTCCCCCGCAGTCAGCAGGGACACCCCCAACTAGACCAGGTTGCCCAGGGCCTCATCAAGCCTCTCCTTGAATATCTCCAGAGCATCCCCCAGTTCCTTTAGCCAGCTATATGAGTTTTCTTCCGTTATTTAATATTATTAAAAAGTTAAAATGGCTGTATAATGCTATTTTATGGATATTTCTGCATAGAAGAGTACTTGAAAAATGTAAAAGGCTGTTTTAGATAGGCATGAATGAGGTGGTCGAATGGCATTCAGCTCTTTTCTCTGTCCCTGCAGCGCTCCTGGAAGCGGCCCCATGTTCAGAACCACCACGGTGGCTGTGGATGAGGAAGGTTGAG
>NW_015091045.1:1666272-1699672 GCF_001431845.1 Calidris pugnax
GGTGGGTTTGAATGTCTCCAGAGAAGGAGACTCCACCACCTCCCTGGGCAGCCTCTGCCAGGGCTCTGCCACCCTCAAAGTGAAGAAGTTCCTCCTCATGTTTAGGTGGAACTCCTTGTGTTCAAGTTTGTGCCCGTTACCTATTGTCCTGTCCCTGGGCACCACTGAAAAAAAGACTGGCCCCAAATTGTAAGATTTGTGAACACAGATCGTGTTCCTTCTTCGGAGCATCCTTTCTTCCCTGCCCTCCTCATCCCCCTGGAAACCCCGTACCTCCTGTGACCTGGCAACAGATCCAAGCCATTGTGACTTAGGAGTGGAACTGGATCCAGGTTCCTCTGCTCGCTCTGGAAGCCTCACTATAGCAGTCGGGGGCACAGCCTGGGGCGAGCAGGAGGCAAATTGTAGCCCTGGGGAAGTGGTGGAATCACCATCTCTAGAGGTATTTAAAAGCCGGGCAGACGCGGTGCTGAGGGACATGGGTGAGTGGTGGTTTGGGCAGTGTTGGGTTGATGGTTGGACTTGATGATCTGAAAGATCCCTTCCAACCCAGAAAATTCTGTGTTTCTATGATTAGGTAGAAGGTGGAGGGACCTGCTCATTCCCATGGCAGTGATTGGCACAAATCATAGAATCATAGAATCATAGAATCATAGAATTGCCCGGGCCGGAAGGGACCTCCAAAGGCCATCTAGTCCTTCCCCCGCAGTCAGCAGGGACACCCCCAACTAGACCAGGTTGCCCAGGGCCTCGTCGAGCCTCTCCTTGAATATCTCCAGGGAAGGGGCCTCAACCACCTCCCTGGGCAACCTGTTCCAGTGCTCCACCACCCTCACAGTGAAGAACCCTCTCCTCATCTCCAGTCTGAATCTGTTCCCCTCCAGCTTGAAGCCATTGCCCCTCGTCCTGTCACTGCAGGCCTTTCTAAACAGAGACCCACAGCCTCTGTGGAACAGGCTCAGCGTTGAGCTGTGGGGCTGTAGCCCCAGGGGGCTGGTTTCAATCTGCTGACGGGAACTGCTGTCTGCTCTTTTGGGGTCAGTTCTCTTCTGTTCAGGACTCTTTGGCTGGGGTTGAAGGTGCAGTACGATGGGATGCTGGTCCAGCTGCAGTGCTCCTAGACAGAAATCCCAGCACTGTTAAGCAAACGGCAGGCTGAGCTAGAGTTTTGTTTACCATTATGTTCACAGCTAATTTTACCCAATTTAGTTCTGTGCAGAGCACTGGCGTCTCTCCTGAGAAGACTTGGCCCTGGTTCTACTACTTCTTACATGAATTACTGGAACTATTTGGACATTTTTGTTCAAACACAGTAACGTTAAAAGTCATTTTCAAGCCTACCAGTGGTCAAATAACAGCCACTGTTTGGCTCAGCCAAGGCGTGTATCTTTGCTTGCCAAATGTGTTACTTACAAATCTGTTCCTTTCTCGTTCCTCCACCTGGGATGTTGCTGGGGATGGAAGGAAACTTTTCTAGCTCGTGTCTCACTGGTTATTATCGGACTTGGCAACGCAGGCAAGTCCATCTCAAGAATGCAGAAATAGTTCCACAGTACATGAAGTACAAGTGGTCCAATGTGGTGGCTTCTAAGAAAACATGCTGGTTCCCCTCACTGAGGACTGCAAGGGCTGGGAGTACTGCCTCGAGTGCTGTGTTCAGTTTTGGGCCCCTCACTACAGGAAAGACATTGAAGTGCTGGAGCGTGTCCAGAGGAGAGCCACCAAGCTGGTGAGGGGCCTGGAGAACAAGTCCTATGAGGAGAGGCTGAGGGAACTGGGCATGTTTAGTTTGGAGAAGAGGAAGCTGAGGGGAGACCTCATTGCCCTCTACAACTCCCTGAAAGGAGACTGTAGAGAGGCAGGTGTTGGCCTCTTCTCCCAAAGGACGAACGACAAGACCAGAGGAAATGGTCTGAAGTTGGGGCAGGGGAGGTTTAGATTAGATATTAGAAAGAACTACTTTACTGAGAGAGTGGTCAGGCACTGGAACAGCCTGCCCAGGGAGGTGGTGGAGTCACCATCCCTGGAGGGATTTAAGAAACGTGTAGACATGGCTCTTCAGGGCATGCTCTAGTGCCCAAGGTTATTGGTTTATGGTGAGGTGTTGAGTGTGGGGTTTAGTTGGTGGGTGCGGTGTTTTTGGTGGGCGTTTGGTGTGGTGTGTTAGAGGTCCCTTCCAACCACTAAGATTCTGTGATTCTGTGATTCTGTGAATGGCCTGAGGAATCTGGCTAAACCAGGCTCCCACCCGCTGGAGAACAGACCCCTCTTTTGGATGTCGAGTCCTACATGAAGAGCATCATTTGTAGGCTGGTCTGAAGAAGAAAGTTTTGCCCAAAAAACCTCTGAAAGGTCACTTTCGTAAACTGTTTACCTTAAAGTTCTTGTTTGGAACGGACATAATTTTATAGAAGGTACAAGGAGGACTTTTTATCGGTTAGGTTGATGGTTGGACTAGATGATCTTAAAGGTCCCTCCCAACCTAGACAATCATATGATTCTATGACTTATGGCCAGCTCTGGGGCTCTGTGGGGAAGGTGGCAAGACATTCATTCTCCTGCTTCCTCCGGTCCTGCTCAGTGCTGCTGGCATCCTGGCTTGAGGGAGGCTGTAGATGTCTCCAAAGTAGTGATTCCTAAACCATAGCCCTCCCATGAGTAGGCTGAGAAACTGTTGTTAAGTGATTTGCAGAACCATGTCTTTTCCCAACTAAAGGGGATGCCCAGCAGTCCTCAGGACCATGCTGAGGGCCAACATGGCTTCAAATGTTTCAAGGCACCCTTCCAGAGAAATCTTGAAGAGGCCTTTACTAATTTAGGTTTTATTGGTCTATGGAGATAAATATACCGCAAGCTTCCCAACATAGGGTTTCTTAAAAAGTTTATGAACTCTCCAGTTTATGGACTCTCCAGACTCTTTAGTCTGGAGAAGAGAAGGCTGAGGAGAGCCCTTATTAATCATAGAATCATAGAATGGTTAGGGTTGGAAGGGACCTCAAAGAGCATCGAGTTCCAACCCCCCTGCCACGGGCAGGGGCGCCTCTTGCAAGTATCTCAAGGGTGGGTTGAAGGAGGATGGAGCCAGACTCTTCTCAGTGGATCCCAGTGAGAGGACGAGGGGCAACGGGCACAAGTTGGAACAGAAGAGGTTCCACTCAAATATGAAGAGAAACTTCTTTACAGTGAGGGTGGCAGAGCCCTGGCAGAGGCTGCCCAGGGAGGGTGTGGAGTCCCCTTCTTTGGAGATTTTCAAGCCCCACCTGGATGCTCCTGAGTAACATGCGGGGACAAGCTCTGGGCAATCCTGCTTCAGCAGGGGAGTTGGACTAGATGATCTCTATGGTCCCTTCCAACTCTAAAAATTCAGTGAAATTCAGTTTCCTGTACTCCAGGATTGAGAACCAAGCCAAAACTGCAAAGCTTGTGTGCACACGTCTGTAGAACCAGGCTGGCCCACCAGGCGTAGTAGCGCTGTTATTATTGCCGTCCTGCCTTTGCCCACATAATTTCTTCACACCATTTTCATTGTGAGAAGAGAAAAACTCGCAGCAAACCCACACCCCCACCTGAAGAAGCTGCTCTTTCTCTCTGGCAGCGCTGCAAGATGATAAGCCCATTGATTTTTTGGGGTTTCCTTCATGTCCGCCCAGTATCCAGGTGTGTGGTTCCCTCTTGCACGTGTAAATCACACACACACTGTGGGACACGGGCATTTGGGCACAGAGAGAACCAGGGAGTCGGGTCCCAGAGCTGGTGGATAAAAGGTGCATTTCCTTGCTTGTCCCAATGCCAGAGCAGCCGTACCAGTGACATGGGATTTTATCTTTCTTCATAGAATCGTAGAATGGTTTGAGTTGGAAGGGACCTTAAAGCCCCCCCAGTGCCACCCCCTGCCCTGGGCAGGGACACCTCCCACCACACCAGGTTGCTCCAAGCCCCCTCCAACCTGCCCTTCAACCCCTCCAGGGATGGGGCAGCCACAGCTTCTCTGGCCAACCTGGGCCAGGCTCTCACCACCCTCACACCAAACAAGTTCTTCCCCACATCTCAGCTCCATCTCCCCTCTTGCAGGGTCAAACCCTTCCCCCTCCTCCTAGGGCTCCCCTCCCTGATCCAGAGTCCCTCCCCATCTCTCCTGGAGCCCCTTGAGGGACTGGAAGGGGCTCCAAGGTCTCCCCGGAGCCTTCTCTTCTCCAGGCTGAACCCCCAACTCTCTCAGCCCCCCCTCCCAGCAGAGGGGCTCCAGCCCTCCCAGCATCTTGGTGGCCTCCTCCAACAGCTCCATGTCCTTCTGCTGGTGGTGGCCCCAGAGCTGGAGGCAGCACTGGGGGGGTCTCCCCAGAGCAGAGCAGAGGTGAGAATCCCCCCCCTTGCCCTGCTGGCCATGTGTCTTGTGATGCAGCTCGGTCAGTTCACCCCCAGGTGGGTTGAGAATAACGTTCAAGAAAAGTTGTCGTAAGGTCTCCATGTGCAGGGTTTTGCCCTTGAGTTAATTTGTAACCAATTAAGTCAGGATGGTTAATAACACATTTGTAAAGGTTAGTTTGAGCCCACTCCTCCCCCTAACTCCTGTTCCGGGCGAGGACCGTTCCGTGTCTCTGCAGGGCAGAGAGCAGGCATTTATATTCTGCTATTAATGTGCAGGGAGTGACCAGGTTTGCAAGTTAATTGGCAATCAATTAACTGCAGGTTAGGAAAAGACTAAGCAGAAAAAGAAAAAAAAAAAAAAAAGCCATTTCTGTGTGCTGTGCCCTTTCACGGGCTGGCTTTGGCATTTCATTGGGATGTTTTGTTAGAGAGAGATGAAGTAAAATGTGGGTGATGGAGACTCAGTGCTGCAAAACACCGCATGGTCCTGACGAGCCCAACGCCTTCCAGCAGGAGATCAGAGCCTGGTGCTGCTCTCCCAGTGCCACCCGGCCCCACGGCTGCTTTTGAATATCAAGCTGATATCACACAATGACAAACTCAGCGAACAGACAGAAACTGTGAATTTTTCTACCAGCTGGAAACTGGAGTTTAGTGAATTAACCCCGTGGTGCCAGAAGCACAGGAGAGCAGAGGGACGTTAGGCTTGGGAGAGGGAGCCAGGGACCCGATTTCAGCTCTTCTGGTCTGGAGAGAATCCAAGATGCAGGTTCCATCTCCTCCATCACCTCTGCTCCGGCTCCAGGGCACTGAGACTCAGCCCAAATCCACTCCCTTTGATCACAACTAGCTTGAAGTTTCTTCTCAGCGGGGAGAACTTCGGTCAGCCTCAAAGACAGAGCCTCCAGGGTGACCCATAGCAGTCTCTCACTCAGCACAGCAGCCTCGGAGCAGCCCCCCTGCCTCTGTACCCAAGGCAGAGCTCCTCAGCTCCTCAGCTCTGCCTCCATGAACCCCAAAAAGCTTTGGATGGGAACAGGCGTGTTGGCACCAGCCTTCACCTCTGTGGTTCCCTCCCTTTGGTTACCTCTCAGCCTCCACGTCCCGTTCCTCCCAGGACTCAGTGCCCACCCCACTAGAGCCAGCTCCTCGCTCCAGAAGGTTGAGATCAGGCCCAGAACCAGCTTTGGGAGCAAACTGGGGAATGGGCATAACGATCCTGTGGTGGTTGGTCCCTGTGACACTCAAGGCACCAGCAGTTATCACCCTCTGCAGAAAGGCCTGCCCACTAAGGAGCATGTGTCATCTCCAGCATTATCCATTGAATTCAACACTGGTTTTGAGCAGAAAACTCTTCGTGTGTCTCTAAACTTCTATTTCCAAGCCATTAACTGAATCGATAGACAACAATTATCTTTAACTTCAATCTCTTTGCTGCTCTGTCTATAATTTTCTTTCTGTTACACTCACTTTGGTTAATGCTGGGTGGATTGAGATATGGAAACCGTGGAAGTCTCTGGGTAACGGAGCCACCAACACATCTCAGGCTGTGGTTTCGCTCCGTGAAGAACTCAACTCAATCCCAGTTGAGGCATCTTCCCCCATCACTCAGCCTTCTCACCCGATCCCTGCCCACTCACCTCCCTGGGCCATGGCACTGGCCCAGGTTGCCCAGAGAAGCAGTGGCTGATCCATCATTGAAGGTGTCCAAGGCCAGGTTGGAGGGGGCTTTGAGCAACCTGGTGTGGTGGGAGGTGTTGTCCCTGTGACACTCAGGGCACCAGCAGTTATCCCCCCCTGCAGAAAGGCCTGCCCACTAAGGAGCATGGTCCCTGTGACACTCAAGGCACCAGCAGTTATCACCCTCTGCAGAAAGGCCTGCCCACTAAGGAGCATGTGTCATCTCCAGCATTCAGCCATTGAATTCAACACTGGTTTTGAGCAGAAAACTCTTCGTGTGTCTCTAAACTTCTATTTCCAAGCCATTAACTGAATCGATAGACAACAATTATCTTTAACTTCAATCTCTTTGCTGCTCTGTCTATAATTTTCTTTCTGTTACACTCACTTTGGTTAATGCTGGGTGGATTGAGATATGGAAACCGTGGAAGTCTCTGGGTAACGGAGCCACCAACACATCTCAGGCTGTGGTTTCGCTCCGTGAAGAACTCAACTCAATCCCAGTTGAGGCATCTTCCCCCATCACTCAGCCTTCTCACCCGATCCCTGCCCACTCACCTCCCTGGGCCATGGCACTGGCCCAGGTTGCCCAGAGAAGCAGTGGCTGATCCATCATTGAAGGTGTCCAAGGCCAGGTTGGAGGGGGCTTTGAGCAACCTGGTGTGGTGGGAGGTGTCCCTGCCCAGGGTGGGCGGGGGAACTCGATGATCTTTAAGGTCCCTTCCAACTCTAACCGTTGTGTGATTGTATGATTCTATGTTGCACATGGCCATTGCAGACCAACTGGGGAAAGAATTCTCATTTTTATGCTCATTTTTTGGTTATGTCAGTTTGGCTGCTCATGGACCAGCCCATGACGTCTCTGCTGCGGGGTGGAGATGGACAGCGGGCAAGGCAGGACTTCTACCTGCTGAGCATTGGGTGCCATCAGAGTGTCACCTCCAGGTCTCACCATTATTTGGCTGCAAAGTGACACAACTGAGACCCAGAGATGAAGACCCACAGCCTTTCCAGTGTCTGGCTTCTCTCTAAAGACTCTAAGCAAGAAGAGGCAAGAGTGATTCCAGCTGTTTCCAACTGAGGAAGATAAGGTTGACTCCATAAATACACTGCGGAGCAGGCCCCAGGGTGGCAGAGGAGCTCTTATAGTTAGAGGAAAATTTGCACAAAAACCCCAAATCGACTAGAAAATGGGAAGGGAGGCAGTGGAACAGCTACCCGAGCAAGGCAGCAGAGATTAAGAAATATATATAATTTAAAAATGAATTTTGGTAGACTCATAAAATGGTGTTAATGGTTCTCAGGGTGCAGTCGGCTGGAATGTCCTTTCCAGTCCTCCATCAATCATATTTTGTACTACTCCCCTGAGACAGATGGTCCCTAGAACAGGTGGTTCAGTTATTATTTTTTATTGTGCTAGAATAATGTCACAGTCTTGAAAACTCCAGGCTCCGAGCCAAGGAGAAGTCACAGAGGTCTGGACACATCCCACCTAACTTAATGCCTGTAACTGAAGCACCTAAATGAGAAACCTGGTGAATATAAGAAGTAACAAATCACTGCACAAGCAGGGACAGAGGGTGGCTCTTTCAAGCTGGGCTGAAATCCAGGAAGGACATGGAGCTGTTGAAGCGGGGCCAGAGGAGGCCACCAAGATGCTGGGAGGGCTGGAGCCCCTCTGCTGGGAGGACAGGCTGAGAGAGTTGGGGGGTTCAGCCTGGAGAAGAGAAGGCTCCAGGGAGACCTTAGAGCCCCTTCCAGTCCCTCAAGGGGCTCCAGGAGAGATGGGGAGGGACTCTGGATGAGGGAGGGGAGCCCTAGGAGGAGGGGGAAGGGTTTGACCCTGAAAGAGGGGAGATGGAGCTGAGCTGTGGGGAAGAACTTGTTTGGTGTGAGGGTGGTGAGAGCCTGGCCCAGGTTGGCCAGAGAAGCTGTGGCTGCCCCATCCCTGGAGGGGTTCAAGGGCAGGTTGGAGGGGGCTTGGAGCCACCTGGTGTGGTGGGAGGTGTCCCTGCCCAGGGCAGGGGGGTTGGAATGAGATGATCTTTCAGGTCCCTTCCAACCCAAACCATTTTAAGTTTCTGTGATTCTAAATCACTCTGGAAGGACTTCACTCTTTGTACCGTCTGTGGCCAGAGCTCAGACACCAAATCCAAACAGGGCTCCTAATTTAAACACTTCAGTTAAGGGTCTGATCCTCTGTGGGATGCGTTTAGATCAAAATCTCCTTCATCCTTGGGTGGAACGTCCGTGTGGTGGTTTCTTTGTGCCCTGTTTTCCTCGTGGTTACAGTTGAGCTTCAAAGCCGCTGTGATGTGGAGCACATTTCCTTTCCTCCAGCTCTCGGGCTGCTGTTTAAAGCTGTTCCCACTTGCCATGTTAATGTCTTCAGAAGTTTTTCAAAGGTGAATGTGCTCAATCTGTTGCTGCAGCCTCATTTACGTATGTTTTGCATGGCAGAAATATTTTGCTTTGGATGTTTTAACCCACCCCCTCATTACCGCAACTAATTGTGAGTTGATTGTATGGAGCTTTTAATGAAAACACCAGGTGATAGGATACCTACCCAGGGAAATGGCAGGTTGTGGTGCCTGGAGAACATTTTGAGCAAGGGTCAGCATGGGGTTTTGGGAAATTAGGAGTTTCTGAAGGTTTACAGGGAACCCACAGGAGTTGCCTCGTTCTTTTTCCTACCCAAGGCAGGAGGGACGGTGCCGAATCCTTGTGTGTTTGGTCTGGGCTTACTCCTCTGATGATGGAGACTCCAACCATCTCCCCAGGCAGGCTACTCCAGTCCGTACTGGTGAAATTATTTAATGCTTTCCCGACGTTTAACCTAATATTTCTAGCTGCAACTTTTCGTCCTGTTCACTGGCCACGCGGTACAGCTTGTTCCTGTCCTCTCTGCGGCAGCTCCCTGTATATTTCCAGACTGTTATTAACTCTGCCCTTCTCCTTTTATTATATTAAAGAGTCTCATTCCATTTTTTTATTGTAGGCTGGTTTGTAGGGTCCTGATCATTATGCATTTCTCTTCTGGATCCTCCAGCCAGTCCCCAGTTTTCATGAGGGCAGAGCCCAGTCCACCCCACCGAGGACTCTTCCTCAGACCTCTTTGGGGCAGACACACAGAAGGACAGACACTTTTCTCTTTTCCTTGTTCAGAACAAGGTGCCTCCCTGGAGGGATTTTGCCTTTGGTACAACAGGGTCACATTGCTCATTTATGTTCCCCTACAAATGCACTAAACCCTTCAGCCTGACAAGTGTTACCTGGCACACATTTATGCAGTTGATGTTCCCGAGTAAGCACAGTGATACCTGGGACAACTTCTTCTTGAATGTCATCCTGACTTTTTGAAGTTAATTTCTCCAGTTTTTCAAAAACATCCTTTTAGAATTACTATATTCCCCTGAAAATATCTGAAATGCTCTTCTGCTTCAGACGGAGGGTCACTCCAGCCCAGGATCCTGCCTCCAAAAGTGGCCACGCACTGGGGAGGTGTGAGAACAGGAACAGTGTATGTGAAACTTCCCATAGGTGCCTTCCCAGCATCTGGCTGCTTGAGTGTCTCCTGAGCCTGCTGGGATTTGTGTCTACACCTTTGGCAGGAGCCTTCAGAGATACGTTACCTGTTGGGTGAAGAACCATCTCCTTTTGTTTCTCAACTTGCTCTCAGTTTCACGAGGCTCTTCTCTGGTTACATGAGAAATACTAAATATGGAGCCCAGCAGAGCCCCACGTGGAGACACAGTCACTGCATCCTCTCATTCTGGTGGTTAGTCATTGAAAGCTCTATCTGAAGTATGAGTATAATCATGTTTTCACCCCTCTACCTTGGTTTGTTCTTCACCGTTTTCTATAGCTTGCTTCTGGGACGGCATTTCAGAAACTAATTCTGGGAAAACCTTCTCACTGAGGCTTTTACAGACCCAAAAGTGTGCTCCACACAAGGGACATGATCCCCAGGCCTCAAACAGTAGAGTAAAATGTCCACACCAGGGTATTATTAATTTTCTTCAGTTGATTGCATGGCCAAATTCACTGTCAGTGTGAACTGCTTTGAAGTCAATGGGGTTACATCAGCAGAGAAACTAGATACGGAAGTGAGAAATGGTATTTCATGAGTAATTTCCAAAGTGCTTGGGCTAGAACTTTAAAAAGAAATAATGATCAAATTAGCTTATGATGCAGAAGTTGAAATGGTGCTGCTTTTTTTTTTTTCTTTTTTTTTTTTTTTTTTTTTTTTTTTTTTTTTTTTCTTAGCTATCCAAATTAGTTAATGTCCCATAAAAGAAAGCCATTAATGGAATCACAAAAGCTCCTGAAATCGGAACTGGACATTCCTGCCAAAATCCCTGGCAATAATTAGTGTGTTATAACTCCAAATCAGTAGAAGAACCTCAAGATATTATGAAGAAGAGGTTAATGCTATGGACCTCCAATCCCTTCACATAGCATCGGTTCAAACTTTTTATTTGACCACACGCATTAAATGTCAAAAGAAAGAAGAAAAAAAGAGCATCTTTCATGGCATGTGAGCTGTCCCTGAGCTGAGTTTGGAGCCCAGCTTTGCTCAGAGGAGACCTTCCCTGCCAACCCCTGCGTCATAAAGCTGTTGGCTCCACATTAGCTTAACAGAACAAATGATTTTAAAATGGAAGTATTGGCCAATTGATCATGGTACCCAGAATGCACAGTCACATTGTGCTGCCACTGAGCCCTCAGCGGGGGAACATTTAAGCCGAGAGTAATTTAAAGTGTATTTCAGACTTAGTTTCTCCCTCCAGTTCCCTGATGGTCTGATCGTTCTGGGCTCTGGGCAGGCAGTGAATTTGCCATTTCTGTGTCTATAAGGACATGGTTGGATGGTCACAACACACAACAACATATTTCTGTTATATTTCTGCTCTTTCCTCATCTCTGCTGCCTCTGTTGCTTTATCTTTCCCTTCCTGTGGTGCACCAGGTCCCCAGTTGTGTCTTTGGTTGAAAGTTAGGTCCATTCCCAGCCCCACCAGCATTTGCCCCTGGTGTAACTCAAGGTCCATGGTGGTTCTCCTCTGACCTCTTCTTGGGTCCTGGCTCTGGCTACCTGCTGTGATTTTTGAGGAGCTGCCATAATTTAGAATATCTCATCGCTGATGTGATATCCACACACTGGAGATACCACACTGTTTGGGGCTTCATGACATCTCTGAAGGGGCTCATAAACCACCTCTTCTCCACAGCCATGGCTTAGGGGACCTCTGAGATTTTCTTGGACTGCAGCTGCTGGAAATTTCTCCAATATCCACCACTGGGAGGTGGACCCTCAACTTTGTGACCTTAGTGATCAGATAAGACTGAAAGCAAGGACTGCTGGTTTGGTCCGAATGTGGAAATGGAAAAGTCTTCTTCTGGTGACAGACTACCCTCAGCCACCTTCTGCTTGCTGAGGGCACCATGCTTTAGGTGGGTACCCATCATGGGCTGCATGGCAACCAAGCCAATGTGGTAGCCACCCTGCATAAATGGTCCCAGTTTACCCAGAAGACAAAGCAGGGATATTGGTTGCAACAACACTCATCAAACACACACAAAGCAACTATTTCCTTCAAGGGATGACCCCCACCTTCTCCCCAGGTCCTTGAGCTTTACAAGAAAGTCCCCAAAACCTCTTCCCCAGCTCGGGGCTCACAGCAGCTGTAGATGCACCAGCTGCCGTGGGAAGTTCTGCTTTTCCAGCTGATTTGCTCTTAAGGATTTGAAGTATGAGATGTTGTTTTCAACAAATTATCCATTATAAAGCAATACCAGAGGGTTGGCGGGGAGGGATGTAAACAAAGGAATAATTGAAAAGCTGCTCATAGCCCGGAGCTGCCATTTTTAATGGGTTGTTCAGCTCTGGTTGGTTTAGTGGTTTACTTAGCGGCTGTGGCTGAAGCAAAATAAATAAGCTGGGGTAGAGAAAACAGAGAAGAGCTGTTGGAAAGGGACCATTCCCTGTATCTCAGAACAGCCAGTGGACTAATTTTAAGGGAGTTCTTTTTAATTTCTGCAGTGCCCACAGGCGCTGAGATCAGGGCTTTTGTTCCAGGAGGGGATGCACTCGGATCTGCCATCAAACCACCTTTTTTTCTGATGCTGCTCTTTGCAGCCCCGAGGCCAGGATGGTTTGAGGGTGAAGGATGTGGATGTTGGCAGTGCAGCTGCTCTTCCTTCCCTTCCATCCCACCATGGCCTTCTCCAGCCTGGAGACTGCATGGGCTTCTCCAGCCTGTGCCCTCGGTGTTTGCTTGCAGGACTGGTGTGGAGCAGGGAGAGAAGTGGCTCTGGTAAGGGACCCTGACAGTAAAAGTGGCATCAGAGGAAGGTAGCTGCATGGGCTTCTCCAGCCTGTGCCCTCGGTGTTTGCTTGCAGGACTGGTGTGGAGCAGGGAGAGAAGTGGCTCTGGTAAGGGACCCTGACAGTAAAAGTGGCATCAGAGGAAGGTGGTGTTTCCATAGAATCATAAAATTGTCTAGGTTGGAAGGGACATTTAGGGTCATCTAGTCCAACCATCAACCTAACAGTGTTTCCATAGAATCATAGAATTGTCTAGGTTGGAAGGGACATTTAGGGTCATCTAGTCCAACCATCAACCTAACTCTGTCCAAAGCTTCATCACTGGCAACAGTAATATGGAAGAAACAGCTGGGTTGGGGATTAGGAACCATTTCTTTACTGCAAGGGTTGTCAGGCATTGGAATGCACTGCCCAGGGAGGTGGTACTCTGTCCAAAGCTTCATCACTGGCAACAGTAATATGGAAGAAACACCTGGAAGCAATCATCAAATAATTGTCTTCATAAAGAGGAACTAGATGGGCTCAAGATGCCTTTCTCTCCTGAGATCTCATCTTCCAGGGGAGCAGGTCTGCTGCTCTGGGGGACATGGCTGTGTAAAAGAAGGACGATGCTAACCTCATGGTGAGCAGCTTCTGCTCTTCCAACACTCCTCAACATGCAAAATTTCTCATGAAACTTTTGCTAGGAATATTCCAGGTTGATTCTGAGTTTTCCTTGCAATACGTTCAACAAACTGCTTTTTCTTAATTAGTTGAGCATCCTCTCACTCCAAGCACACCATTTTTCGCAGGGTACAATTATTTCAGAGTGATCGTGGTGGAGCACAACTTCACGTAGCCCTAAGATGCTGCAGGCTGAGTGCTCACCACTGATTCATGGTCACTTGTTGGGCCAGGGCAATATGATCCAGAAGGTGAGTCCTTCAAATAAAAACACAATCTACCCCTGTCTGCTTCACCCAGAACAAGCATCATGGAAATCAAGAGACCAAATCCAATGAATATTTTGTTGAGAAAAAGAACGGTGAGCAAAGGAATGCAGCAAAAAGGGAGAAGCCCTGGCAAGTTTCACCAGAAGCAGCGCGTTAAATATAGCCCTTGGATTTTCTCATTATTAGAATTGGTAGCTGAGCTAAAGACAATCAAATCTCAGGATTTGATACAGAAACTGCTGCAGGCATCTGGAATGAACCCCTTCTCCCTCTGATGTGACACCATACAAGTAATCAGAAATGTTAGTAAGAAGAAGGCAATTTCCAATGGCTAAATCCAGGAGATCTGGCTTCTGTTCCCAGTCCCTGCCCGATCCCTTCTGCCCACAGACGAGTCTTTCCCCCGCCGTATGCCTGAATTTCCCACTCTTACGAAGGCAGACAGGGCTACCCGTTTGTCTTGAAAAATGCATCAGGAGCTGAGGGTTGAGGAGAAACAGTGATGATTGAGGGATTGGAGCCACCTCCCTTACGAGGAAAGGCTCAAGGAGCTGGGACTCTTTAGCCTGGAGAAGAGAAAACTGAGGGGAGACCTTATTTATGTTTATAAGTGTCTAAAGGGTGGGTTGAAGGATGTTGGAGCTGGACTCTTTTCAGTGGTTTCCAGCGATAGGACAAGGGGCAACGGGCACAAGCTGGACCATGGGAAGTTCCATTCAAATATGAGGAAGAACTTCTTTGGGGTGAGGGTGGCAGAGCCCTGGCAGAGGCTGCCCAGGGAGGGTGTGGAGTCCCCTTCTCTGGAGATCTTCAAGCCCCACCTGGATGCTCCTGAGTGATGTGCTCTGGGCAGCCCTGCTTTGGCAGGGGAGTTGGACCAGATGATCTCTAGAGGTCCCTTCCAACTCTAACAATTCCGTGATTCCGTGATAAGGAGTTAGGATTTACTTTCTGTCTGTCCCTGCTTCCCCCCTGTCAAACGTCGCCGGGGCCTCGGAGCGATGGAGGGACCGGGCGTTGGGAGACCTCCGTTCTCCTCCTTGCGTGGAAGGAAATATTCACCTGGAGAAGCTGCTTCTCTGCAGTGCTGCCCTAATCTTTGCACCTGTAATCAAACCCATTCAACACATTAGTTTTAAATTGAAAAAAAAGGGAGGTAAACCCACGCTGAATAAATTATATCTGTTTAGTGAAGGGGTAATTGCGTATCTTCGTCTGTCAGGAAGAGCTGACGCTGTGATTTACACTCCCTGGCTCCGGTTTCACCCCGTTATGGGCACAGTGATGTACAGTTCACCACGCTTGGCTTCTCCGTGGCTCTTTCTCTAGCTGTCTGGCTGTTCCTCCCCCGAATTATGAATCGTGCCTGATGTGATTGTATCATTAGTCCAGAACACAGGCTGGAGACAGCAATTTGCTTCTCATTAGGAGTGAAACTTCAAATTGTTTCCCGCTGTTTGCCCTAAGAGATGTCAGGTGACATTACTGTGTTTCTAAAGGAAATTAATACCATCAGCAGTGCCTGGAAGGCTCAAGGCAAGGATATTGGTTGGGGAGGGTTTTTTTTTTCAGCTCACTGGTTTGAAGGTGACTTGCTGCGATAAATGGCTGTTCGTTATGTCTCTCTGATGCCGGCTCCGGGGAGGCAGCTGGAGAGAGCAGTGGCCCTGATGGAGTTCCTGATGAGCTGAATCAGAGAAGCAGCCCCACAGCAGGACCCGTGAAGAGACACAGCAGAGAGAAGAAGGAGTGATTAACTCTGGAGAGCAAACTCCACATCCCTGCTCCCGCGTGTCCTGGCAGGGCTTGGATGGGCTTCTGGAGGACTCAGTGTCCACTGATCATAGAATCATAGAGTCATTCAGGTTGGAAGAGATCCAGGAAAGTAAAACGAGTTTAATGTAGCATCATGGCAGGGGAAACTTCTAGGTGTGACAAGGCAGGATTTGGGCATTTTTTACACATTGTGAAAGGGAAGAGAGAGCATCAGCCTCCCGGAGGCTGCCTGGCATCCTGTTTGTGGTAGATCTCAGGAGGTAACATCCTTCTCCGTAAGTGCTCCCCAGAACTCCTTCTCGATAAAGCTCTGGTGAATCCTCCCCAAGGGCATGTTCGTGCTGGTCTCGTGTCTCCCCACGGTACCATTTTGTGAGCGTGTTGCTGTTTGAAGAGGGAGGAAGATTGGGTTGAAGGGTTGAAGAGCAAGCCATGCAGCAGCTCTGCTTGGGGGACATGATGACGGGAGGGGATGAGGTTCCAGCACAGTGAAAAGCCACCACATTTCATTGCTGGGGTTGGGTTTTATCCCAGCCGTGGCCGTAGCCACGTGAACTCCAAAGCTGAAGAGTCCTTTTTCCTCTGCAGCCGAGGGCCACCGAGTTACAGAATCATAGAATCATTGAGGTTGGAAGAGACCCTTGGGATCATCGAGTCCAACCATCTCCCCTACTCTACAAAGTCCTCCCCTACACCATGTCCCTCAGCACTGCATCTAAACAGCCCTTAAACACATCCAGGGATGCTGTGCTGGGAGCTGGGTGCTGAGTCCGTGGGATATTCCTGAGCCCACATTCAGCAGCAGAGATCCAGGGCTCTCTGGGGTCAATGGGAATCCTTCTCTAGCCAGCTGAGCACCAGAGAAAGCGGAGAATCCTTTAGTCCTTGTGCTCAACAGGAGGTTGGTCGCGGGTTTTCCCAATTGCCCTCCTGCGGGAATGAATGAGGCAAGGCAGGAAGGGGCAGGGAGAGGAATCACAGGCTGACAGAAAGGCCTGTGGAAGGAAATTGAGTTCTGTAGGATCTTTCTCAATAGGTGGGTGAATTCATTACAGAAAAGTCTTCTGAGAGCGATTGTAAGTGGCTTAATAGAGTTTGAATGAAACTGATAGCCCTGCTCTGGAGTGCGTGGGAATAACAGTCTCATTATGTTTCCCAGGGCATCCCTTCTATTCAAAGGGTGATGTGCTGAGTACAGAGGGGTGGGGGAGTCACTGATTGAACTGAGACAAGAAAGACTTAACAGAGAGAAACTTTGCGGAGTGTAATTGGAAGGAAAATAACTTCAACTGGGAGAGCAATTACACAGCGTGTTAGTCTCACAGAGCAAATGCAGGTTCTGTGTTGCTCCACGTTGGACTTGGAGCTCTGGAAAAAGCCTTGTGAAATGGTCCTGCAGGTTCTGTGTTGCTCCACGTTGGACTTGGAGCTCTGGAAAAAGCCTTGTGAAATGATCCTGCAGGTTCTGTGTTGCTCCACGTTGGACTTGGAGCTCTGGAAAAAGCCTTGTGAAATGGTCCTGCAGGTTCTGTGTTGCTCCACGTTGGACTTGGAGCTCTGGAAAAAGCCTTGTGAAATGGTCCTGCAGGTTCTGTGTTGCTCCACGTTGGACTTGGAGCTCTGGAAAAAGCCTTGTGAAATGATCCTGCAGGTTCTGTGTTGCTCCACGTTGGACTTGGAGCTCTGGAAAAAGCCTTGTGAAATGGTCCTGCAGGTTCTGTGTTGCTCCACGTTGGACTTGGAGCTCTGGAAAAAGCCTTGTGAAATGATCCTGCAGGTTCTGTGTTGCTCCACGTTGGACTTGGAGCTCTGGAAAAAGCCTTGTGAAATGATCCTGCAACAGTTGGTGCAAGGACTGTCCTTCCTGCCATCCCTACAGAGAGGGCAGCAGAGACAGCTCTGTGAGATGCAGCCCTGCTCAGAAGGACATTAATTGAGTTAATTTACAAAATGCATCCTAGTAATTATGACAGGGTGTAAGGGTGGGTGCAGTTGAATGCTGGCCATGCTCAGGGTGAGGAGGGGCTCGTTCACCGTGCGGCAGACTTACCCATAACATCAGCGAGGGAACCAGGCATCTGCTCTTCTGGGGGCTCCTTGTCTTTAGAGCAGTCTCCATTCACCAGAATGATGCTGGAGCCCAAGGGGGGCTGTGCACTGGGAGCTTTAGGTGCACCACGAGGGAGAGAAGAGGAGCATGAGCTTCTTAAACCACATCTTCCCACCCTGATCCTGCTCTCCTGCTCCCTTCTGCAGCGCCAAGGCTGGGGTTTGCCTTTGTCACAGGGACATTTCCCCACAGCTGGGAAGCAAAGGGGCCTTGGGGACAATGGGACAGTTTGAAGTCCCATTGCTGAGAGCTTTCCCCCAAGACTTTCCTGGCTTTGATTATTTGCCCTGTCGCTGTGGTCAGTTCTCCATTTTAGATCTTTGGCTGCAGTTCAGGCACGTGGGGGGTACCTGCCATTCCCCTGGCTCTGACCTCCTCATGGATGCCCCTTCTCGGGTGTTGGATGGCAGAGGGGGATCACAGAATCACAGAATCTTCTAGGTTGGAAGGGACCTTAAAGATCATCTTGTCCAACCAACAACAGGGGATGTGTATTGATGCACAGAAGCCTCGAAATTAGCCATCCTGTCAGCTTCAGCTTGAGCAGTTGCTTCAATCTGGACAAGGTCAGAAAGCCCAGCAGCTCTGACCAGCTTTTGGGCATCTCTCTCTGGGATTTCCTGAGCCAAAGGGGGCAGGAGCTGGTACGTCGTTGGCCAGTGGGAAGGGGCAATGCCTCGGAGCAAGTGCGTGGCCAAGAACAGATTAGCTTTGTCCAACCTGAGCTGAGGTTTGAGCTGAGGTCCTCCTTGAGGTCTGGTGACTGGGCTGAAATCCCCTGGAGGAACAAAGCTGTAACTCCTTAAACCTCAGAGCAGGAAGCATTGGTCCCCCTGTCTCTGTCTTCAGTGGCTACTGTCCCAGTGCCATATGGAATTTAATAGGTAGAAGCAGGCTAACTTAAACCACAGGGACAACTAGAATGCTTTCTATGAAGGGTTTGATTTTCTACTGTGAGACCAAGCTTTTAGGTAGAAGTATTATCTTTTATTAGATCAAGTGTAGTTGGAAAAAGCAGAGGAGCTTTCAGGCACGCTTGCCATTATTCAGGCCTGGAATAGAAGCGTCAGATTTAAAAGCTAAATCCAAGTGGAGGATGATTGCTCAGAGTTTAATTAGAGATGTATCAGTTAGTTCATCTCGGAAAGAAAAGGTGGGAGGTAGGTATGCGGGAGAGCGGATGTTGGTTGTGGGGAGAGATGTGACAGAATTCTTATCTCCTAGGAGAAAAAGGGAGATAGTTCTCTTATAGCCTGCGTGGCACAGAAATGTGATTGGGGAGGAACGGCTTGCTGCAAATCACTGTTTCCATTCCAGCCATGTTTAGTCAGATTTCTTTATGCTGAAAGGGGCTGGAAACTTGGTTTCCCGTTTTTTTAAATACTTTGGAGAAACCCAGTTTCTGCACCGTGCATGGCTGGGTAACTCACACGCTGCTCTCCTGGTTTATATCACGTTGCTGCTTTGCAGGAAACAATTTCACCGCTGTCTTCACGCTGCCTTAAATACTGATCTATCCATGCACAGTTTCACAGCCTCGCCTCTTCATTTATCAGCTTGCCAGTGAAGACAATAACCTTCCCACTGCCTGTGTTTCAGCAGTGCTTATTTTGGGAATACGTACTGTGGAACTGAGCAGGAAATGATGGACTGCCTGGAGAAGGAGTGACATATCCTTAAATCCCCCAAAAACACTTCGTAAGAATTCCCAAATGTTCTGTTCAAACTACCACACAGTGATTGTTGTTAATATTCCTCAGGAAAAAAACCCCACACTTCCCTCTGTGTGCCATTTTATGACTTAAGTATCACAGAATCACAGATTGATATGGGGTTGGAAGGGACCTCTGGAGATCATCCAGTCCAACCCCCTGACAGAGCAGGGCCACCCAGAGCAGGTCCCACAGGAACGTGTCCAGGTGGGTTTGAATGTCTCCAGAGAAGGAGACTCCACCACCTCCCTGGGCAGCCTCTGCCAGGGCTCTGCCACCCTCAAAGTAAAGAAGTTCCTCCTCACATTTAGGTGGAACTTCTTATGTTCAAGTTTGTGACCCTTTCCTCTTGTCCTGTCCCTGGGCACCACTGAAAAAAGACCAGCCCCATCCTCCTGACACCCAGCCTTGAAGTATTTATAGGTGTTGATCGGTTCCCCCCTCAGCCTTCTCTTCTCCAGACTAAAAAGACCCAAGTCCCTCAGCCTTTCCTCTTGAGAGAAATGCTCCAGGCCCCTCACCATTTTTGTAGGCCTCTGCTGTCCCCTCTCCAGCAATTCCTTGTCCTTCTTGAAGTTTTTCTTATAGGAAGAGGAGTTATTTTACACAGAAATCACCAAAAATCCAGATTTCATTTAAATAAAGAGAAAAAGATTGGGTCTGAACTCTTCAGCAAGACTTGCCAGGTTAGTGTTCACCTGCTGCCACCCTCCTCACCATGGGGTGAGGTGTTTTCCTGACTCTCAGGCCTGAGACAAACCCTACTTTGGGTATATTTCCTATCCCTTTCCTTCAAATTATCAGCTCAAATCCTCTAACTCTCATGAGTAATAATGAGGGAAGAACCCCACATGCATTTGAAACAAGCCTCTCACATCTAAAAGAATATTAGTTTGAATAAGGCCCGACATTTACTGGCCATTAGCTGTTCGCTTCAGATTGGGTTTTCTTTCTTATTTTTTGCACAAAGCTTCTGGATCTGCTGTGAAAAATCAAAGAAATCTGATGCATTTTTAGCACAATTTTGTATCTTGTGCTAAATTAAAAGTGACTCCTGGGTTACTGGCTTCCCTCCTGCCTGGCACATAATAAGAATAGCATGTATTTTACTAATGTTTTTTTTATTCATCACATTGTCCTTGATTTTTAGCAAACTGCCTCACCTTTTGTTCTCTGATTTCTCTCCTTTGCCTCTCCAGCCCATAATCTACCTCCTTGGGAGCTGATTCCCTGATGAATTCTTCCCTGCACTGCCTCTTGATCTGCCCTGAACCCGAAACCTGATTCTGGGTTTATCCTTGGATGACAAAGTACAACTCCACCAGCTCTTCATCAGGGCGGGTTCTGGGGAAAATGTCTCATTATCACTTTGCATTTTCTACTTAGTCTTTCATTACCTTAAGAGCACTTTCCCCAGCTTGACATCCTTGAACATGTATTCTCAGACTATTTCTGGTATTTAACTTCATCTCCCGTCATAAAGGCTTTTTTTTTCCTTCTTCTTCTTCTTCTACATCTTTTTACTTTTTATTTTCTCTCCCAAACTTTCATTAAGCTGTGGCTTGACTGGGAATCTTTGGGTGAGACACCAGCACATGCCTCGAGCCCCCAGTTCAGGCGCTGAAGGGGGGAATGCCAGATGTCCACTGCTGGGCTAACGTCCAGCTCGTTGGCATTTCGGTATAGAATCATAGGATCATAGAATGGTTTGGGTTGGAAGGGACCTCAAAGATCATCGAGTTCCAACCCCCCTGCCCTGGGCAGGGACACCTCCCACTAGAGCAGGTTGCTCAAGGCCCCATCCAGCCTGGCCTTGAACCCCTCCAGTGATGGGGCAGCCACAGCTTCTCTGGGCAACCTGTTCCAGTGTCTCACCACCCTCATAGTAAAAAATTTCTTTCTGATATCTAATCTGAATATTTTTTCTTCCAATTTACTACCATCTGGTTCTTACCCATCCTTGTGTGGTCCTTTGGTTTTGCCTCTCCCTGTGAAATGGGTTTTGCTGCCTGCTCCAGTGTTCTCCTTCATTCTGCCATAGAATGAAATGCTAAGGATTAAGTGTAATCAGAGAGGCTGGCTCATCCTGATGGCTCTTCCAAGCAGTAGGACTTGGGGACCATCTGCCATCCTGTGCTTACATCTTTGTTGGGTATTCCAGCCTGACACGATCCATGGAGCCAACCAAAACGTCAAGCCAAACCAAGTTGACATACCCTACCCCTCAACAGCAGTGCCAGCGCTGGGCACGGGCCAGTGAGCGAGCTGAGGTGTGCCAGGGTAGGTTCAGGCTGGATATTAGGAAAAATTTTTTCACTGAAAGGGTTCTCAGGCATTGGAATGGGCTGCCCAGGGAGGTGGTTGAGGCACCATCCCTGGAGGTGTTCAAAAGATGGGTTGATGAAGTGCTGGGAGATATGGTTTAGTGATGATGCTCCTTGTTTGTTGTGTGGGTGTCTGTTTTTGTCAGGTAGGTTGACAGTTGGACAAGATGATCTTTAAGGTCCCTTCCAACCCAGAAGATTCTGTGATTCTGTGATTCTGTGTGTGCCCTTCTCTCCTCTGTCACCAAAGGAAGGTCTCCCTTGGTTTGGTTAAGCCTCAAGGTGACAGATACATCAGGGTAAAATCATTAAGATGGGGAACGCGGTGCAGCTTGTTGTCAGCTCATCAATTAGTTCATCCAACCCATATGGTCATAATATAAAAAGTACCAAGCATGTGTGCAGAAACGGAGATTCAAGAAGAGTTAAACGGGGCTAAATTACAGAAAAAAAAACCCCCAAAACAACCGACCGCATTTTTAAAAAGTAACTGATAGCCTGGCTTGCTTCATGTTTAAATTTCAGCCTGTTCTCTTGACTCCAGCATGTGTTTTAAACATTTATTATGGGTTGATGATGGTTTGCAATTTTCATTTGTGCTTTATTTCCCCGAGGAAAGCTCAAATGCAAGCGCTGCATGCGGCTTGTGCTACGTTGCCTGCTGGATGGTTTTGTGTGAAGTTTTCCAGCTGGGTTCACAAACATATAAGAAGTTAAACGATTTGTTTAAGGTCACCCAATGAACCAGGGGCCTTCATGGTAATAAAGCACAGTGGTCCTTGACTGGAATAATATCATTTCAGTCCTACAAGGCGGAACTTTGCAACGCTTTGGGTTACGTGTCTGTCTGCACAGAACTGAAGTGGTGCATTCACTGGAGACCAAAAGTATATGATGATTAGGTTACGTTTTTGCACGTATAAAGTCATAAATCGTGGTTGAATATGGATTACCCTTAAGAGATGAAGAGAAATGGCCTCAGTAATGACCGGATCGTCATTAAAAAGCTGCGCTCATTTGGCACTGCAGTCGCTCATTCAAAATCCTCCTTATAACTGGTTTGGTGGGCAAGAAAAGAAACAAAGGGTCCATCTATTATCAAAGGGCAAGAATAAGATCGAGTGTGCGTGAAGCCTATTGATATTTCAAGGGAACACATAGAAATACTGAGCACGTGTTGGTGTCACAGCCCCAAATGCCCCTCACCCTCAAAACGTCATTGCTGGTGCCATCACGTCTCTGCCTGAAGAGACTTGACTAAGATTTGGAGTTAAAGAAACGCTTTAGGAGTTGGTGGTTGATCTGTTCCAGGTGCGTCCCATGGCAAGGGGGAGGTGGGTTAGTGCTGGAGGATCTTAGTACCGAGGCTCTTTCAGTCAGATGAAGCTGCAGGACAGAGATGAAGCAAAGTTGTCTGGATTCCAGGCACCCTGTGATGGGGACTTGATGTTTCTCTGGTTTGTATCAGGACGTTCAGCATGGCAGTATGTCCTGAGGCGAAACCCTTCATCGAAAAAAATATAAATAATTTGGAAATTTAACAGAGATCAGACAGAAAAGAAGGCGAAGAACAAAGAGAAATGCATAGCTCGTGTTTTGTTTGGTAACAACTCAGGAATTAGAATGATTAAATGCATTTGCCCATTTGTGTTAAATTCATTTGTCTGCTGTTTCAATGAAAAATAAACTTAAAAGATGCAACTTCCCATTTCAGCCTTTTCTAAACAATATATTTGAGTGGGTGGTGTCCAGGGTCCTCCCACTCATACATGGGAACACAAAAACCAAGCAACAAAGCTGCCAATTTGAAAGCCAAATTAAATAATTCATCGCAGACAATACAGAATATTTCATTTGACCTGAAAGAAATTTTTTTGAAGAGCTTATCATACCAGGAAAAAAAAAAGAAAGGAAGGAAAAAAATGGAATATTCTTTCCCATTTTGAGGGTTTTGGTCAGTGAACTGAAACATCAGTTATTTATGCGGCTCTAATCACAGAGCTCCAGACATCTGGTCGCCTCAATCACACTGATTCGCTCTTGTTCACAGGTGATGCTGCTCCCTTGTATGAAAGAGGGAACCGCTGAACAGCCCAACGTGTCGAGCAGATGTAGTTAAAATCTTGATGCCAAGTGGAAATAATGAGAATACTCCCAAACGCATTGGCTGCTCCTCTCAGCGAAGTCAAAGGGATCACTTTGACTCGTATTTGCTGTTCCATATTATTGCCCAATTACTGTAATCTCAGCTCAGCTTTTACAGGTCACCTCTGACTTCTCCTCCAGCTGGGGGGCCGAGGACTGAAGAGGGTTTATCCATGGGTAATCAAGCCAGTGGAATGGGCACTGATTGGAAACCATCTCGGCTCTCCCTGTTCAGGCCTTGTGTGCCCCATGGAAGGCTGTGCTCATCCCAGCGCTGCCTCGGGGTGTATTTGACAGGGAATAAAGGCAGCCGGGTCAGGCTGTGATTGGGTCAATTCAGGAAACAGAGCAAAATTGCCTTCTTTCTTCCCATTTCTTGCCCCAGCAAATCTCGTGCCACGTGGCAGTCAGTGTCACTCGGTGGAGTGGCAGAAGGTCAGTTTTGTCCCAGTACGGTGTCAGGGGAGAGCAGGGTGCTGCCCCAGCATAGACCACCACAATTGTGGCTGATGGTACTGGGAGGTGCTGTGATTTGATAATTAGAATCATAGAATGGGTTGGGTTGGAAGGGACCTTACAGCCCCCCCAGTGCCACCCCCTGCCCTGGGCAGGGACACCTCCCACCACACCAGGTTGCTCCAAGCCCCCTCCAACCTGCCCTTGAACCCCTCCAGAGATGGGGCAGCCACAGCTTCTCTGGGCAACCTGGGCCAGGCTCTCACCACCCTCACACCAAACAAGCTCTTCCCCACATCTCAGCTCCATCTCCCCTCTTTCAGTGTCAAACCCTTCCCCTTCCACCTATGGCTTCCCTCCCTGATCCAGAGTCCCTCCCCATCTCTCCTGGAGCCCCTTAAGGGACTGGAAGGGGCTCTAAGGTCTCCCTGGAGCCTTCTCTAGGCTGAACCCCCCAACTCTCTCAGCCTGTCCTCACAGCAGAGGGTCTTCAGCCTTTGAAGCATCTCCGTGGCCTCCTCTGGCCCTGTTCCAACAGGTCCGTGTCCTCCTTGTGCTGAGGAACCTTGAGTCTTCCTTCAACGACCACCTCTGCATTGACTATATGGAGGTTGAGATCCCTTCCTCATCCTTCAGAAGACCTGCTGTACTTAAGCTGTCTTGGGAAGAAAGGTGGTAGGAGGAAGCTGTTTTTTCTGACACCAGATTGTTTTGAAGCACTTTCTATTTCATTAGCTTTCTGCTCTCTCAAGCAGGAGAATTAGTAGAGAAACTGCAGTGAAGAAATTTGAGGCGTTTTGCACTCTAGGTAGGATGAAAACCAGGGCTCAGACTGAGTGGAAAAAGACTGGGGGGAAACGAGGAACAAAAGTCACAGATCTATGAAGGTGAAGAACCAACCTTGGAATTTTGAGGGCTTCCTAGAGAGCACAGGTCATGGTGTTATCTGACTTCACTGTTGTAGGTACAGCTGACCATGTCCATCTCCAGTGACTATGTGGCATGTTGAGCAAGGCTGTCTCCAGTGGAGATGCCTACACTGTAGACACCTACCCTTAGGTGGGTGAATCCTCATTTTTTCCAAGATAAAGAGTCCACCGAGTGAATTTACCTCCACTTCACATAAGACCCGCTCCCTATCAAAAGTGAAGGGCATTGAATCAGACTCTGATCCCTTTTCTGGGAAAGAGTGGGTGCAAAGAGCAGGGATTTTGCAAGACAAGCTGCTCCGGTGAGATGAGAGGGTACCTTAGAATCGGTTCCTCCAGGGAAAAGGGGAACCTTCTCTCCATCTCTGACAAGAGGAGAGCAAAACCAAACAGCTCGTTCCTCCTGACGGGGTCTCGACAAGGCTTCCATAACAGCAGCTGAACCACCGACTCCTGGGGCTTGTCCCGGCCAGAATTCCTGGCTTTAGCTCTGCCTGGAAATGATAGTGCTGTGGTTACACCACTGACCTGTCCTGTGTCACAGCCCGGAGCACCTCGGAGATGGGGAACTTAGTCATTTACTAAGGCTGCTTTTTCTTGACAGTAGGAATCACCTTAATGCTGATTGACAGTTCTTATTTCTGGGTGGGAGAAGGTGATGTGAGGAACTGGGCCTTTAAGAGATATTGGGGGCACTGGGAACCAAGGATTTTATCAGCTGGAGACTCATTTTTCTGCTGTCCAGCTCCATCAGAACTCAGATCCTAATGACTGGGACTGGGGCTTCCTAACCTAAACGTGAGGAGGAACTTCTTTCCTGTGAGGGTGGCAGAGCCCTGGAGGAGGCTGCCCAGAGAGGTGGTGGAGTCTCCTTCTCTGGAGACATTCAAAAACCGCCTGGACAAGATCCTGTGGGACCTGCTCTGCGTAGACCCACTCTGGTGGGGGGGTTGGAGTTGATGATCTCCAGAGGTCCCTTCCAACCCCATATGATTCTATGATTCCTTCACACTCCTGAGCACTGAGCGACTGATGAGCCCCGCAGGTGTTGGAGGAGGAGGGAGCTTTGAGGATGGAGAAAGCTGAGGAGGTTTTTGGAGGACATTTCCCTCTTGGAAGTCATTACTGGGTCAGGTCTGGATTTCTGCATCCATTACCAGCCACAGCACAGAGACCTGGAGAATTGTCTCCCGGTTGGAAAACTGGCTTTAATTATCTCCCGTTAGGAAAACTGGCTTTAATTCTTTCCTGGTAGGAAAATCGGCCTTCTCTCCTTCTCTTAGCCTTGTTCCTCACACATCCCAAATCCACCAGAAGGGCGACAAAGATGGTGAGGGGTCTGGAGAATAAGTCTTATGAGGAGAGGCTGAGGGAACTGGGGTTATTCAGCCTGGAGAAGAGAAGGCTGAGGGGAGACCTTATTGCTCTCTACAACTCCCTGAAAGGAGGGTGTAGAGAGGTGGGGGTCGGTCTCTTCTCCCAAGTCACAGGCAACAGGACTAGAGGAAATGGCCTCAAGTTGCACCAGGGGAGGTTCAGGCTGGATATTAGGAAAAATTTTTTCACTGAAAGGGTTCTCAGCCCTTGGAATGGGCTGCCCAGGGAGGTGGTTGAGGCCCCATCCCTGGAGGTGTTCAAAAGACGGGTTGATGTAGTGCTGGGAGGTCTGGTTTAGTGATGGTGCTCCTTGTTTGTTGTGTGGGTGTCTATTTTTGTCAGTCAGGTTGACAGTTGGACAAGATGATCTTTAAGGTCCCTTCCAACCTAGAAGAAGATTCTGTGAATTGAAGATTCTATGATGTCTCCAGTTCTGCCAGTTGCGTCCCGCCACAGGACCGGGAGTGCCTGGGAAAGCAGGGGGGAGGAGTTGGGGTTATTTTGTAGGTTCTGTGTCTTGTGGAGTGGCTGAACTACCTTAGGAAGGGAGCCAGGGTAATAACCCAACCCGTGATTTACGGCGGCTTCATCAGAGTGAGGTTGGTTGGAAAGACATTACCCAACGCCGAACGCGCCGCCTGTGTAGAAATGATTCCACTGAAATATTGCAGCACGCACAGGACTATGCATTTATCTCATAAAACACCCAGCAAAGAACCCTCATCACTCACAAAACTCACGGGTTTTTAGCGCTAGAAAGAAAGGCTTTGCAACAAGAAAGGGATAAAGAATATCGCTCAGAAATTATTGTAGAAATGTGTCTCTTTAAAGGAGTTGACAATAATATGGGTTTGATTATTTCTGAAGGGGCTTAACTGGCCTTTATATCCAGATTCCATTCAAAATGGATAATTTTCCATTTAAAAACATATTTTTTCCCCCCAGTGAGTAGGAAATGAAACTAGATGACTTTGTATCCTTAAAAAATGTATTATCCAGATTATCTTTGGGGAGATTTAAAGAAAGAAACCAATCTCTTTGCAGCAGTGAAATTTCAAAGCCTGCTAATTTTACTGTGACGCCTTAAAATAAAGAGACAATTTAATTCTTCTGATGTAGCAGCGTTGTTTGGTCCTTGCTTCATCTCAGGTGCTTCTGAAAGGCACTGGAAAATAATAATCATGTTCCCTTCTAGACACATAAATCAGACTCTCTTCAGCAACATAATTTTAGATTACAAACATAAAAGTTGAGGGAGAATTTCCCATCTCTCAGTTTAGCTGTTTGCAGTGAAGGTCTCCCTCAAGCCATGTTTTAACCACCACAAAACTTGTGGTTTATTCCTCTGCTTTTTGTCTTCTGGGCCTGACTTTGGGCCAAAGCACTTCCAGGAGGAAACTGGTTAAAATAAGTTACAGGAAGGAGGATTTTTCAGCAGGGCAAAATAAACAAAGCCTTCTCTTTCCAATCTGGAATCCTTTGGGGTAATTAGGAATACCAAGAAGAGATCTGCAGGTTTATGTCCTGTGCTTAGAAAATGGGTCAAGTAGGGATGAAACCAGTTGGGATGAGACCAGTTTCCAGCCTCTTGCCCAGTCTGAGTGGATGCCGTGCCACCACTGAGAGGAAGAGGAGTTCAGCCTTCAAGCCCGGCCCTTCTCTGACTCCCACGGAGAAGGCAAATGAGCAGAAATAATCAAATGAAAAAAACCAAACAAAACCACAAAACACAGAAAGCAGAAAAATTGCAAGTGTTTCCATGAAATGTGTGTTCCTTTCTGCTTCGTGACTAACAAATTCCGATTTTTGCATGCTTCATTTGTTTTTTATATTTATCTATATTAACACGTAGATATTTACCTCTTCTGTCCTCTCAAAGAAAATAAGATTTCCCTGGTCACTGCGGGAGCTTCCCACTCTGAGTCTGCTGTGCACAGTGACGGGGACACGGACACCGTGGTTACTCCAGGCATCTCTCCATTCCCTTGAGGGGTTACAGAGCACGGTGAATGTCCTTTGCAGAGGTGCCTTGCTCAGCCAGTTTGGAGATTTTGGAGTCCAGGGGGATTATTGATTTCCATCACATCCCCCCCCCGAGACCCAAGTACTGGCGTTAGTGGAGCAAATCCCGTTTCCCCTCACTCTCATTTAGAACAATCCTTTGAAAATAGATAGCATATGAGGAGCCAAAGCAATTTGAAGAAGATTGACTTCCAGTGGAGATGCCTAAAATTTTCCAACTGATTTAAAACAGTTTCTGATCAAAGCCCAGAGCTTGTGAAGAGCAGAGGTGATGAGGTCTGGCCCAGTCCTACACATGGACTTAGGTGCCCTCTGCCCTGTCCTCTCTGTCTGGGCTCCTGGGATGGCTCCTTGCAGAAGTGTCACCCTTTCTCCTGCCCATTGCCACATCTGCCCTGCCCTCTCTGTCTGGGCTCCTGGCATGGCTCCTTGCAGAAGTGTCACCCTTTCTCTCCCACTTCTAATCATCTTTGGTCTTGTTGTGGTCCTGTGGTCAATGATCAGCCACAGGGAACTGCAGGAACTCACATCAGATCCTGCCTACCTTGTCCAGAGGAAGCAGGGACAGATGGGTTCCTCTGGCCTCTATGGAGGGAGCAGCACCGTAGGATAGTGTACACTCACTTAAAAATATGTGTTCTTTCATCACGGTCAAATTGCCAATAAAATCACTTGTAGGGAACCTGGGAAGAGGTTTTGAATCTGTGACATCAAAGGTATATGGGAACACGATATCAAATTTGAGACCACTGGCCTTGGAGCCTCATATTTAATGGCTCCGGATAGATTTTTCTTAGAGAAGCACTTGTCTAGTGAGAGAACTTTCCAATCCTTTTTCTTTCACCTGCAATGACAGAGTTTAGTTCCAGTCCCGATTCTTCCCAGGTCAGAGCAGTGATTCACTTTAGGGCTTTCATGTGCCAATCCTATGCTCTATTTGTGGAGCTATTGGAAAATCTTGAGGAAAAAAATCATCACATCTCATAGGTCTGCTCTGCCCAGAGTTCCTCCTCCCTATTCTTAGAATTTCAGAATCACAGACAGTTATTCAATGTGCCTCCTTTTGCAGTTGATAACCAAGCACAATGCCCTGCAGTCGGGGAATCACAGTTCAGTTTCAGTTGGAATTTTGCTCACACAAAGAATTTAATAAGTAATCCCAAGTAATGAAAAAACTCAGAGAGAGCAGAGCTGGAGCACAGATCAAGCAGAAGGTGTAAAAAAAGCTCTAAACTGGCAGGCTGTATGACAAGAAGAGAAAACTTAACTTTGGGACTAATGCTTTGAGTTTATAGTGATCTTCTTATAACCATAGATCTGTCTTTCATAGTCTGGGAGAGCAGATACAAAATGTCTCACTACAAGCTGTAGCTTGAGGCCATTATTTACATTTGTTTGCCTTTGTTTCTGGCCTTTTGCAAACAGCTCATTAGCTAAAGCTGAATGTTTTCCAGACATGGGTAGATACTTCTTGTTCGAGCCACGATCTGGCTCATTGAGTATTACTTGCCCCTGGAGCACAGTTTGTTCTATTGTTGCCCTTTGAAGGGCTTTCTTTTCCAAAGAATGGAAGAATGGTTGCTCTGAAGCAATGCTAGATACCTTATCCGTGTCCAGATATGTTTGAACCATAGAATGGTTTGGGTTGGAAGGGACCTTAAAGCCCATCCAGTGCCATCCCCTGCCCTGGGCAGGGACACCTCCCACCACACCAGGTTGCTCCAAGCCCCCTCCAACCTGCCCTTGAACCCCTCCAGGGTTTCATTTGTCTTTTACTCCCAGCTTCTCTGGGCAACCTGGGCCAGGGCTTCCTATTTGAGTGGAACAGGATCAGCTTTCACTCCCAGCTTCTCTTGGCAACCTGGGCCAGGGCTTCCTATTTGAGTGGAACAGGATCAGCTTTCTCCATACTCTTGGCTGTAGGTTTTTCCTCCCTGGTGCTGACACATCTCTCAGTGTCAACTTTGAGGGTGTTCTTTGACCTCTCCCACCCTTGGACACCTGGCGAGGGGCTGAAGATGCGTCACTCTGTGCGGTGCCTCCAGGTTTCTTGGCTGCAGGTTTTTCCTCCCTGGTGCTCACACATCTCTCACTGTCAACTTTGAGGGTGTTCTTTGACCTGTCCCACCCTTGGAGACCTGGCGAGGGGCTGAAGATGCGTCACTCTGTGCGGTGCCTCCAGGTCATTCCCCAGCTGGGCTCTAGGGAGGTTGAGAGGAGACGGTGCTTCCAGTGCTCCCCTTCCCCCTCTCACCCCCCAGAAGCAGGTTGACCATGGAAGATGGTTGTGCTACTACTTTTCCTCAAGGGGAAGAATGGTGGGCTGGAGGAACTCTACCCAAAGAATCCTCTGTGTGCTTAGAGGCATCTTTGCTTCTCTGCCTTCGTATTCCTGCTGTTAAACAATCTCCCTCTGTTCCTCCCCCTTCTTCTCTCATGAGTACCTTGGCTTTACTGCTGATCTTTCAAAACTGCTTCAGTTGAGGCATCTTCTTTCCAGTGCAGCTGCTTTGTCTTCAACATCCATTACAGTATTGGCTGCTGCCCAGCGCCAGAGCAATTAAATTACAATTACAATTAATAGCGTCTTCAGCATAAGGCTTAGAACATGATTGGGCTCATACTTAATGTTCAACGTTTCCTCTTTTTCTTTATGGAGAACTGACTGAACAGACTCTTTTTCTTTTCCTTTTAATGGATCGAGTCAGATCTTTTGGGTTGATGTATTAGTCCAGTTCCTTTCCAAAAAAAACCCTTGTCTTCCCCAAGGCAGTTAGAAAATCTGAATGAAGAGAAATGTGGAAGGGCTAAGGCTGCTTATAGTGTACTGACAGTATGATTCTGTTGTGGCTTTGATCCTTGCCATCCCTCCGAATTCACAAGGGATGGGATTTATCTCAGGGCCTTAGTTTATCTCCAGCATGTCTTCAAGTGAACGAGTTGTCCCCAGTTCTCTGGTCATCATTGAATCCAGGCAATGGATTACAGAATGGGATCCATCTATCTAAACGTGTCATTTTTAGAAAGAGATGAAATGGGCTCCTCTGTGTGTGTCTCTCTGACATTTATTCAGATGATCCCCATCCCCAAATCTGGACGAGAAGAACTGAATCTTCATGTATCTGCTTTTGTATTTCCTGTTAGAAATTTATTGGGGCAGAACAGATGGGTTCAGCACCCAAAGATGACACCCAAACGTACGTTGACCACATGTAAGAGCCCAGAGACATATCTGGTGTCTAAGTCAAGGAAAATCTAGGGCTTGATTGAGTTGCTCAAAGGGTGCTGTTTGACATGGAGATGTCTGCACAAGGCTGTCAGTCATCACCTGGGACCTAGGGGAGACCTAGGTGGATGTTGGACGTCAAGAGTGATACATGGCATGATCCTGAGGTTCAGCGGATCAGCCAGGCCACCAGCTCACGTGTAAACATTCACATTTAAGTGTTTGAATCTTGAATTGCAACATACCCCAAACGCCCTTTGTATTTTGTGGTTCCTCAGGGCCTGGTGCCACAGCATCATCATGCTCTGTGTCAGGGACATGTGGGTGGTGCTGAGATACAAGGGATAAACAGGAGTGAGCGGCCTCCACTGCCTCCCTGATGGCCTTTTAACTGCCATTTATTAATTAGTAATTTACCTTGTCTATCATGGCTCCTGGTTGTGCCAGTGCAGTCCTGATCATCTCAGCTGGAGAATTAATTGATTAGTTTCCATCATGCTCAGGAAAATTTCCATCAGGCCATTTTGGCTTTGCATCACGAAGACAAAGCTGGGACACATCAGACGTGTCTCAGCACAGCTTTGGTTAACAGCAAGGAAAGAGGGTGCAAAAGAGCCCCTGGTGACAGTCCCTCTCACCAGGATGTGACACTCAATGCCAGATGCCCCCATCTCCCCTGCGGAGGTCATCTTTGGGGGTGAGAATCTGGATTCTGGCCCTACCCAAGACAAGGGGAATGGCCAAGGTGATTGCCTTGTGTCTTGGCATCTGCCTCCCTGCAAGGAGAACATGGTGGGAAACGTGGTGGAATATCCTTCTGATGTCCTTGTGTCCTACCAAAAGGAGGAGATCCTGATTGTCCTCATCAGGAGAAGGTGGGGGCTCCTGGGGATGTAGTTATGGCAGAGGGTGAGGGGATGAAGGGCTTTATTCCTGCCTTTTTTTCCAGAGTGGTTTATATAGTGGCTTTCTGATAAATTAGTTCTTTGTAGAAGGAACTTATCTAGAATTTGAGGATATTTGTGTGATTTTGGGGATTTTTTTTCCCCACTTGTTCTTTCTACATCACACCTTTGCTCTGAGGATTTGGGAGTTTTTTTGTTCTTGAGTTTTTTGGCTTTGTTTGTTTTGCTTTCTCTTTGTTATGGTTTATTCACTGAAAATATTGATTCCTCATCAAAAATTCAACAGCTTTTTGGCCCCCAAACACCGCTTTTCAGCCAAGAAATGGCTTTTCATTTTCAGAAAAAAAACTTTGCTTGTGTACAACTCCTATTTGGTGAACTTTTTTTAGCATAAAAAGTCTCGCTTGTAAGCAAAAAAAAATCATTTTGATGGATAAACTTTGCCCAGTCTCATTGGGAACATCAAGCTTGTAGTGCTTAACCTCCTCCTTTGGCTACTTTTTCTCTTCAGAAAGCCCCATTTATTTTTCTTACAGCTTAAATGAGAGCAGGGTGGAAGCACCATTCTAGCAGACACATCCGTTCTTACGTTTGTCAGGCACTGAAATATAAATCTTTTCCGATGTCTCTTCGAAAGCTTTTAGCAACATCGTATTTGGAAAAGCTGTTAATTCCTACGTAGCTTCCTCCTCTTGTACCTCCCAGAGTGAAATGGAACACTGCTCCTGTTTTCTAGATAAAGAAACTGGGAACTGGGGAAATTAAACTAAAGGCAATGGTAGAGATGTGCTGAGCTCCTTGGTTCGAGAAGGTCAGGGAGCTGCTGGAGAGGGGACAGCAGAGGCTACAAAGATGATGAAGGGACTAGAACTTCTCTCTGATCAGCAAAGGCTGAGGGACTTGGGTCTTTTTAGTCTGGAGAAGAGAAGGCTGAGGGGGGATCTGATCAATGCCTATAAATACTTCAAGGGTGGGTGTCAGGAGGATGGGCCAGGCTTTTTTCAGTGGTGCCCAGAGATAGGATGAGAGGGAACAGGCACAAACTTGTACATAGGAAGCTCCATCTAAACGTGAGGAGGCTACATCTGAACATGAGGAGGAACTTCTTTGC
>NW_015091045.1:1699682-1723290 GCF_001431845.1 Calidris pugnax
TGGCAGAGGCTGCCCAGGGAGGTGGTGGAGTCTCCTTCTCTGGAGACATTCAAACCCACCTGGACACGTTCCTGTGGGACCTGCTCTGGGTGGCCCTGCTCTGGCAGGGGTTTGGTCTAGATGATCTCCAGAGGTCCCTTCCAACCCCAAATCATTCTGTGAATCTGTGGTCCCTGACTTGCCCTGTCTCACACCTCCCAGGGAGTGTGACACTCATCTTCTAGGAGGCTCCAGCGATGGTGTTACACATGGTTTCTTGGTTAGACACATCCCAATTTAGAGGTTATAGGCCAGAGAGAGGGTGCTGCTTTCAGATGCTGCTTAAAGATTGTTTGGTTAACATGCAGGCAAGGAAAGAAGAAAGAATTCAAGGAGTGTGGCTGCTTCCAAGGATGACTTTGGAGGTCAGGACACACTACAGCTCTGCTCCATCCTGTGGCACACAGACAGGGTGCAACACACCCTACAGACAGTTAAAATGCATCTACTCAGGCTGGTCTTCCTATCCAGTGCAACTCAGCTAAAAGAGCCTTTGAAGTGGGATTATACAGTTTATCTCGTTTCCTCTTTTCTTCTGCCTTCAGGCATTTTTGCTCTTGAAGCCCCATCAGAAGAAAGGCAGGGGCAGAGGGGGGAAGCCTCTCCTCTGGTTTTCCTGAGGCTGCTTTATGGGAGCACAGCATCAGTCCCATTGTCCAGGACAGGCTGGAGAGAGAGTTGTTGGTCTAATAAAAGATATTAGTTCTCCCCAGGAGAGCTTCCTTTGAAAAGAGAATGACAAATCAACATCGCCTGAAGGTGAACTTCAACCTCTAGTCACTATTCCCTTCTCCTGAGAACTTTTTATCTGGAGTAACAAAGGGATAGCTTTTGGGCACTGAACACACCTGCACTTCTCCCTGGTTGCCTGCTGTCATCCCCAATGAGTAACAAATAAAAGACTTCCCAAAAAATCCCACTGCACTGGGAAGCTTGGCCTGTGATGCCCCAGACCTGAGCATGATGCTCAGAAACATGGGCCGGGCATTAGAGCCAAAAATGGTCTCAGTCAATATATTTTAGGTGTATTTTTCTGAGCTTCCCAAGGAACAAGCAGAGATTGTCTGGCTGCCCAGGTCACAGCAGCAAACCCGGGTGGAGACATAACTGGGGACACCACCAGGAGCATGTGGCACTCGGGGTGTCCCCCTGCTCCCCAGCAGCAAGCTCTGCTGCTCTGCGTTGAGTTTGTAGAGTAGGGGAGATGGTTGGACTCGATGATCCCAAGGGTCTCTTCCAACCTGAATGATTCTATGATTCTATGAGTTCAGCTGCCAGATGCTGCTGGCTGGGCTGAGCCTGGACACTCTTCCAGGAGATGGACACGTCAGGGGACACGCTGTGCTCGCGGCTGCTCCCAGCATCCCTCCTGAGAAGCAGTAGCAATAGACCCTTGCCCTCAAGCAGCTGAGGACCATGGTAAGCTCCATCATTTCCTGTTCAAGCAATGCTGCTCTACAGTGAGAAGAAAAATACCACTTAACAAAAGGGCATTTTCTGCCAGATACTACTTTTCCCTCCAGCTACAGGAAAAATGTCACATGAGAAATGGTTAATAGACTGCTGAGAGATGCCGGGATCCTGCAGTGAGGAGGAAAGGACAGAGCCTTTGTAGAGCAGCCTGTGCTTCTTTTAGCCGTGTGCTGAAAGTGGTTTTTAGACCATCTTCCAGGATTAATTTCGCTGAGGGGTTGTCCAGATGGAGCTTCCAGTCGAAAGCTGCTAAGAATGAGGAGGTTTGGATCTAACACCCTGCATCCATGGGTTTTCACTCCATCTTTAAATGCACTTTTGGCTTTTTCTTCCAACAGCTGCTCACTTTGATTAGGCTGATAGTTGGGAGTTCTCAGTCCCATGCCCATGTTACCACCCCTGCTCTCTCTGTCATTGCCACCACCAGCTTCATCTTGCATGAAGTCTGAGGGATGAGCTGAGCTCTTGGTTGTGATGATTCTTCATTTATTTCCTGGCCTTGCCTCAGATGATAGTGTTTTGGGAATCTGTTTGGGAAATTGGGGCTGAAGCTGGAAAATGGTGTTAAAAAAGGGTCAGATCAGTTGCCTTCTCTTGGTGTGTTTTCTCAGTTTCTTGTATTTGCCATCTGCTGAATCATAGAATCACACAATGATTTGGGTTGGAAGAGACCTTAAAGATGATCCCTGCCCTGCCCTGGGCAGGGACACCTCCCACCAGTCCAGGTTGCTCCAAGCCCCCTCCAACCTGCCCTTGAACCCCTCCAGGGATGGGGCAGCCACAGCTTCTTGGGGCAACCAAGATGGATGAGGCATCCTTTGAGTGTGACACTCATCTTCTAGGAGGCTCCAGCGATGGTGTTACACATGGTTTCTTGGTTAGACACATCCCAATTTAGAGGTTATAGGCCAGAGAGAGGGTGCTGCTTTCAGATGCTGCTTAAAGATTGTTTGGTTAACATGCAGGCAAGGAAAGAAGAAAGAATTCAAGGAGTGTGGCTGCTTCCAAGGATGACTTTGGAGGTCAGGACACAATATAGCTCTGCTCCCTCCTGCAGCACACAGACAGGGTGCAACACACCCTACAGACAGTTAAAATGCATCTACTCAGGCTGGTCTTCCTATCCAGTGCAACTCAGCTAAAAGAGCCTTTGAAGTGGGATTATACAGTTTATCTCGTTTCCTCTTTTCTTCTGCCTTCAGGCATTTTTGCTCTTGAAGCCCCATCAGAAGAAAGGCAGGGGCAGAGGGGGGAAGCCTCTCCTCTGGTTTTCCTGAGGCTGCTTTATGGGAGCACAGCATCAGTCCCATTGTCCAGGACAGGCTGGAGAGAGAGTTGTTGGTCTAATAAAAGATATTAGTTCTCCCCAGGAGAGCTTCCTTTGAAAAGAGAATGACAAATCAACATCGCCTGAAGGTGAACTTCAACCTCTAGTCACTATTCCCTTCTCCTGAGAACTTTTTATCTGGAGTAACAAAGGGATAGCTTTTGGGCACTGAACACACCTGCACTTCTCCCTGGTTGCCTGCTGTCATCCCCAAGTGAGTAACAAGTAAAAGACTTCCCAAAAAATCCCACTGGACTGGGAAGCTTGGCCTGTGATGCCCCAGACCTGAGCATGATGCTCAGAAACATGGGCCGGGCATTAGAGCCAAAAATGGTCTCAGTCAATATATTTTAGGTGTATTTTTCTGAGCTTCCCAAGGAACAAGCAGAGATTGTCTGGCTGCCCAGGTCACAGCAGCAAACCCGGGTGGAGACATAACTGGGGACACCACCAGGAGCATGTGGCACTCGGGGTGTCCCCCTGCTCCCCATGTGTGGCACCCGAGGTGTCCCCCTGCTCCCCAGCAGCAAGCTCTGCTGCTCTGCGTTGAGTTTGTAGAGGAGGGGAGATGGTTGGACTCGATGATCCCAAGGGTCTCTTCCAACCTGAATGATTCTGTGATTCTATGAGTTCAGCTGCCAGATGCTGCTGGCTGGGCTGAGCCTGGACACTCTTCCAGGAGATGGACACGTCAGGGGACACGCTGTGCTCGCGGCTGCTCCCAGCATCCCTCCTGAGAAGCAGTAGCAATAGACCCTTGCCCTCAAGCAGCTGAGGACCATGGTAAGCTCCATCATTTCCTGTTCAAGCAATGCTGCTCTACAGTGAGAAGAAAAATACCACTTAACAAAAGGGCATTTTCTGCCAGATACTACTTTTCCCTCCAGCTACAGGAAAAATGTCACATGAGAAATGGTTAATAGACTGCTGAGAGATGCCGGGATCCTGCAGTGAGGAGGAAAGGACAGAGCCTTTGTAGAGCAGCCTGTGCTTCTTTTAGCCGTGTGCTGAAAGTGGTTTTTAGACCATCTTCCAGGATTAATTTCGCTGAGGGGTTGTCCAGATGGAGCTTCCAGTCGAAAGCTGCTAAGAATGAGGAGGTTTGGATCTAACACCCTGCATCCATGGGTTTTCACTCCATCTTTAAATGCACTTTTGGCTTTTTCTTCCAACAGCTGCTCACTTTGATTAGGCTGATAGTTGGGAGTTCTCAGTCCCATGCCCATGTTACCACCCCTGCTCTCTCTGTCATTGCCACCACCAGCTTCATCTTGCATGAAGTCTGAGGGATGAGCTGAGCTCTTGGTTGTGATGATTCTTCATTTATTTCCTGGCCTTGCCTCAGATGATAGTGTTTTGGGAATCTGTTTGGGAAATTGGGGCTGAAGCTGGAAAATGGTGTTAAAAAAGGGTCAGATCAGTTGCCTTCTCTTGGTGTGTTTTCTCAGTTTCTTGTATTTGCCATCTGCTGGGTATTTCAGATCACACGGAATCATAGAATCACACAATGATTTGGGTTGGAAGAGACCTTAAAGATGATCCCTGCCCTGCCCTGGGCAGGGACACCTCCCACCAGTCCAGGTTGCTCCAAGCCCCCTCCAACCTGCCCTTGAACCCCTCCAGGGATGGGGCAGCCACAGCTTCTTGGGGCAACCAAGATGGATGAGGCATCCTTTGGAGCTCCCGTTTTCAAAACTCTTGCAAACCTGCTGGCTCATTTTGGAGAGCATCGAAGGGAGAAAATTACTCCTCCCCTGCCCCAAATTGGAAAATATGAATCAAGCCTTGAAAGAATAATGAGATTTTTGTTTTAATGATATTTTAGGGTTTCTTTTGTCTTTTACTCCCAGCTTTATGCAACCTGCTGGCTCATTTTGGCTTTAAGAGCTTTCCTCCGAAGCTGCAAGATTTAGGCTTTTTGTTTGTTTAATGCTACCTGGGAAATTCACAGGGTTGAATAACTGAGGCTTTAATATTGCTGCATTCCTTATAAAATAGTAGAGAACCTGCAAAGCTGGACACCTGTGGTGAGTTCTCTACTGTAAATACATGCCAATATTTCTTGTTTTCTTGTCAATGTGGTCCTTTCCTTTGCTGTTTCCTTGACATGTTGAGGGGACAAACGGGCTGATTGCTTTCCTAAGGCCTCTGTCTCTCTGTGCTCTTGGTCTGGGGTGAATAAACAGAGCCAAAGATGCAAAGATACAGAGATAAAGTGTTCAGAGTCTCAGACTGATGTTCTGCTGCCCCTGCCGCTGGAAAAGGGAGGATAAAGCCAGCCTCCAGTCTGGAAGAGGGAGGATAAAGCCAAGAAACGAAGGAGGTTGAGGAGAACATGGTATTTTATCCCTGCAGCGTTGGTAGGAGAGATCAGGCTGGGTCATTAGCCAGCCCCAGATTGTTTGATTGCCCTCACCAGAATGTACAAAGGAAACAAACCAGAAGCAAATTGGCCCACGGGGGCACTGAGATCCTTCTAGTGATGTTCCTGGGTTTATTATTTGTGTGTTGTGCTTAGTGGAAGGTTTAAAAGCAGCCAAGTGGGAAACATTGATTTGAGCAGCAGGGCGGGATCCAGCAGCATTGAATACACGTGTCCACAGTGTAAAATTGGGAACAGGGGGAGATGGAAGGGAATCTAATCAATCCTCCCCCCTGCCTCAGGTACTGAGTGTCTCTCCCAAGGAGGTACCACCAGACAGGTGGTATCAGCTGGTATTTGAGCACCTCCTTTGGCAAACTCCTCTTCCGTGCTCTCCCTGCATTTTGGCTCTGCTCTGCCTGGATTCCTGACTCTTCCTCCCTGCTCTCTGCTCACCCCACTGCTCACTTTCTGGTCTGGATCCCCAGTTGCAAAGTTGGCTGGTGTTTCCATCCCCAGGTTGCAGCTTTCTGCTGTGCCAAACCAGCCTTGCTCATCCTCTGAAGGCAATTCCTCTGCACCACGAGTGTGCCATATCCTGGGCTCCAGCCATATCCTGGGCTCCATCCTACCCCTGTCTGCTGGCTCTGATCCCTTTCCCAAGGCATCTTCTCACAGGGACCTCTAAAATACAGTCCAGGCTGACATCCTTGAGGAGAAAGAAACTTTCTTTACCACTTTTAGTAGTGGATGTTTCGTTTTTGCTCATGTGCCTAAGATGGCATTGCCACTAAATGGTTCACTTGGGCAGGACATGGAACTGTGATCTATTGGGACTTTGCTCGGGCTTTCAGAAGAAGCAGACACAGAAGAGAAGCTTAAAAGAAATTACACTCTCTCTTCCCAGAGTTCATTAGCATTTTCTGACTGACCAGAACCAGCATAACTCCAATCCAGCACTTGTCCAGATGTTTTCTGAGTGGACAGAGCCAGTGTAACTAATTTCAGATGATGGTTGTCAGATATCAGGAATAAACCAAAAGCAAACAAACCCAGGGCTTTCAATCAGGATGGATCATTGAAAACCAAGAGCAATCACATTCTATTGCCTTGGATCTTCCTCCACTAGGAACAAGAGATGGAAAAGTTACTTTTAGTTTGGACAGTGCCATCATATAGGGTTGGTTTAGTGTTAACACAAGAATAATTGAGGATTTTATTTTGCTGATCTACAATGAGAACTGTTATCCTTTTGTAAAGGAACTGAGCTTAATCACATCTGGCAGACCTGCTGGGTATAATGTGTCCCAATATCCCATTACATTTTCAATTTACATGTATTACCTTTCCCTGGGAAAGTTCCCTGCTCTTCTGCCCATTGAATTAAATGGCTATTATGAAAACAGAGCAGGACACTGTAGTGATCTGGATGTTTGATTTTTACCCTGGGAGGCAATTAGTGCTAATAAGTCCTGTACCCAATGCCTCTCTCAGATTTGTCTCAAAAGTTGAGCATATAAAAGGCCTCAAGTGGAGAAGTGGGACAAAAGTTTCATAGGGCAATTCCCTTTCCACCAAACCCGCCGATAATGAAGGAGAAAAGAGCTGTGTCTGTGCAGAGAAGATCAGAGTCAAATTCTGTATCTTTTGGAGTGTGTGACTTGTCTACAGTTACTTCCCAGTGAAGAAGCAGTGTTCAAAATCAATGCTAGTTTAGGCTGTGTCTTGCAACACAAACAAATGCCATCCAAAACAGACTTGGGAGCTAATGATGTTAGTGAGATAAATAATTAAAGCAGAAGGCAAAAGGCAGGCATTTAAAGGCTCAACAAAAGCAGAGGAAACACGTTATAGACCAGATTTGAAAGGAGATGAAGACTTGATCCCTGTAATCTATATTGATCAAGGCATTTCCAATATGCTCATCACTGGCAGAGAAAGGAAACGAGGAGAGTGTCATTAATCACTCTGCGGCTCTGCCGAAGGGCTGAGTCAATCACATCCTTGTTCTGCCTCGGCCCAGGATTCAGATGCAGAAAGACAGACGGCTTCCGAAACAATTTACAGTCCAAGGACGTGTTTTACAGGCAGGATCATGAGCCCTTTGATTTCAGGCATTAAGATGGAACAGCTGAGGCCTTCTGAGCCTGCAGCTTGGCAAAAAAGGTACGATAAGCCAACATGAAACGGGGAGGGAGCTGCGAGGGAGGCTCTTGCCATGAGGATCAAGGGAGAAAGCAGGAGGCCAGTGGTGAGCAGGGCAGGGGAGTCAACATCAGAGAATCATAGCATCATGGAATGGTTTGAGTTGGAAGGGACCTTAAAGCCCCCCCAGTGCCACCCCCTGCCCTGGGCAGGGACACCTCCCACCACACCAGGTTGCTCCAAGCCCCCTCCAACCTGCCCTTGAACCCCTCCAGGGATGGGGCAGCCACAGCTTCTCTGGGCAACCTGGGCCAGGCTCTCACCACCCTCACACCAAACAAGTTCTTCCCCACATCTCAGCTCCATCTCCCCTCTTTCAGGGTCAAACCCTTCCCCTTCCTCCTAGGGCTCCCCTCCCTCATCCCCAGGCTCTCACCACCCTCACACCAAACAAGTTCTTCCCCACATCTCAGCTCCATCTCCCCTCTTTCAGGGTCAAACCCTTCCCCTTTGTCCTAGGGCTCCCCTCCCTGATCCAGAGTCCCTCCCCATCTCTCCTGGAGCCCCTTGAGGGACTGGAAGGGGCTCTAAGGTCTCCCCAGAGCTTTCTCCAGGCTGAATCCCCCCAACTCTTTCAGCCTGTCCTCACAGCAGAGGGGCTCCAACTCCCCCCAACATCTCCATGGCTCCTCTGGCCTCACTCCAGGAGGTCCATGTCCTCGGAATTGGACCAAGTTCATGGTGCTTAGAAAAGAGAACCTGGTGCCCAGCACTGACCATGCTGGAGCTGCTCACTCAGAAATGGGTACCCACCTCCTGAGAAGCTGATGTGGGGCAGAGGGATTGGAAATCAAAGGATCCATCTCTGCCAGGTTAAAGCCAGGTTTTACTTCACTAGAAACTACAGCCTTTTGGGAGTGTGATCTCTGTGAGCAGCTCACAGGAAAGGCTCTGCTTGGAAACAAAACTGTCCATTGCACTATATTTAACAGATGAAAATATTCCCACATTTTTAATTACTACGGACATCTGTTCCATGGCTTATTCATCACCTGCAGTTTTTATAATCTTTGTAGCTTCTAAATGCAATAGCACGCCAGGGATATAAGCAATAAAGACCTTATTTTCATGCAAATGTGGCTAGCAAGAAGAACAGCAATCAGAAGGAAGAAAAATAGAAGGAATAGGTGAATATTTATCAGGGCAATATTGCCCAGAGCTCTCTGCAGGGTCTTGAGTGGTATTTAGTGTTAGGGAAAGTAAGAAATAAAAGATAGAAAGTGGGTGTATGTCTGTAGTTTTATACCCAGTTACACAAATGCAGGAACGGAAGCACAGAGCTGTAAAATGCTGGGTCCAGAGAAACTCATTTACTGTTTCAGATCATGCCTGATAATACAGCAAAATAGCAGCAGAGAAGATGCACATGGAGTAGGAGTAAAGACATTTTCTGAAGTCTGCTTTTTGAGTGTGTTTATTGGTTTTTGTAAAGACTCCTTTAGGAAGCATGGCCTGAGATCCATTTTTAATGGGCTCTGAAATCCCCAAGATTTTGCCTTAGAAGTATTAGAAATGAAATTAGCATTACATTTAGCAGAGGAGAGTTCAAAGGTGATAGAAGCAGCTGAGACAGCAGGGAGGTTGGGCCTCTCCACCCTTCTCAGAACATTCCAGTAGCCCTGAATGCAGTCCAAGGAAAATACATGGACACAAGAAGGAGTGGAGCCTCCTCTTCTCCTTGCCCACAGACCCTTCCTGCTCTCCTCATCTCAGGGAGGGTCCATCTCCCCCCTGAAATCTTTTCGGTGTCTTGCGAATCACCACAGAAAGCAATTTATAGATTCAGTTCTCCACCCTTCTCGGAACATTCCAGTAGCCCTGAACACAATCCAAGGAAAATACATGGACACAAGGGGGAGTGGAGCCTCCTCTTCTCCTTGCCCACAGACCCTTCCTGCTCTCCTCATCTCAGGGAGGGTCCATCTCCCCCCTGAAATCTTTTCGGTGTCTTGCGAATCACCACAGAAAGCGATTTATAGATTCAGCTCTTCTAATGTTGCAGATAAATATTAAAGGGCAGCACAGACAGAATTTCCATGCGACTTATTTCAAGTCATCTCCCTCCTTCCCTTTCTGAAGACTCTGAGGGAATTCTCCTGGAAGCAGGAGAAAGCAAAGGGACGATAACAAATCTAGAGCCTGGGAGAAAGCGTGAGGTTTCCTCCAGTCCCTGCTCCAGTCACCGGCCTGAGGTGGGTGGACATGGTTGGACTTGATGATCCCAAGGGTCTCTTCCAACCTAGACAATTCTGTGATTCTATGACATGTGTGTGTCTTCTTCTCATTTCTGGTGTTGCACACACCAGAGCACTTCCATCATGGGCAGCGGTAACTGGGCTACTCTTGGCCATGGTCCCACGTAGGGGGACATGTAGGGGACCACCCAAGCCCAGGGTCTTCTGCTGAAGATGCTAGGGAGCATCTGGGTGGGGAGGAGGCCTTCAGGCAAGACGCCAGAGTGGGATTCACCCCTTCTGACCTCAGGTGTCTACAAACCAGGTATCTGCATTCCAGTTCTGTACGAGCGCTGACCTTAGGGCATGAAGAATTTCACCATAAATACAACTTCGTTTTCTGGCAGAAATATGTATTTCCATATACTCACCCCCCCCACAAACTCTTGTCTTGCCCCAGGGTGGTTTCTGACACACACTCCCAGCCCCGCGTTCCCAGGTATCGCCGGGTTGTTTGTTAATCTGGAGATACTGCTCCCAGTATTTCCACAATATCTGCTTATGTATGCCTAGGATTTATTTATTTATTGCCTTCTGCTCTGTGCATCAGCAAAGTGATTTCTTTGAGGGCTGTATGGATTTTCTTTTGTGCTCTGTTTTTCATCTGTACTCAACTTGAAGGCTTTGGGAAGGAGGGAGAGAGTGAGCATTTTCTTAGATTTTTAGAAAGAAATTGCTGGAGATATTTACGTATTAATAAATTTGTACTGAAAGACAGACATCCCCATAGGTTTTCAGCCCTAGTTGAATAAAATCACCTACAAACAAAGGCAGCATAAAAAAGGCAAGTGAATAGAAAGAAGATGGAGTGTCCTGTTCTCTTCTAGCCCTATTTTTTTGTGCTGCAGACTTTCAGCAAAGCTGGCTTTCGGGTTGATTCACCTTCTAAACAAGGTTTTCAGGTCTTAGTTCTTTTTTCCAAGCAACAGGCTTGTTTTGGTGCTCGGGCCGTGTTGTGCCGCGGGGTCGTTTTGGGCAGAGGTGTCTGTGTGTGGAGGCTCAGACAGGGACGGCTGGTGTTGGACCAGGGGCTGGCTCCTGGGCTTGCCCTGTCCCTGCAAACACTTCTGAGAGCTGGGTACATAAAGGCAAAGCCCCATCTGATCTCTGCCAGACTGAGGAGAAACGATTGACTCTGCTGTTGCCAAGGATGGTCTCTCAAGTAATCAGGGACACGACGTTGATCGTGGATAATGAGTGAAGTAAATGGGGGTTTTGCCTTTGCTTGGCAGGGATGGGCTGTCCCCACTGCTCTCTACAGCTCCCTGAAAGGAGGGTGCAGCCAAGGGGGGGTCGGTCTCTTCTCCCAAGGAACAGGCGATGGGACAAGAGGAAACGGCCTCAAGTTGCACCAGGGGAGGTTCAGATTGGAGATTAGGAAAAATTTCTTCACTGAAAGGGTTATTAAACCTTGGAAGACGCTGCCCAGGGCAGTGGTGGAGTCACACGAAAAGTGTTATCAAGGATTGGAAGGGGCTGCCCGGGGCAGTGGTGGAGTCACCATCCCTGGAGGTATTTAAAAGCCAGGCAGACGTGGTGCTGAGGGACATGGGTCAGTGGTGGCTTGGGCAGTGTTGGGTTGATGGATGGACTCGATGATCTGAAAGGTCCCTCCCAACCCAGACAGTTCCATGATTCTGTGATTCTTTTCTCCCCAGTCTCTGCACATGTATGTGCTGGTTCCTCCTCTCTTGTGTGAAGCACAAGTTATTTGTCTTGGCTTTAGAGGCACCTGAGACCCACCTGGGGATTTTTACCATTATCTCTCATTCCCTTTAGGCAACTTCAGTTCCCTTGGGAGACCTGTCCACAATGCCCCATCACCCATCTTGGGCCCCATCACACATCACAGTGCCCCATCACCCATCATCAGGTCTTCAGCCAGGAGTGTTGGTGCTGCCTCCCATGCTGCTCCTTACACCCCATAGGAACTCTGTGCAGACAAAACTCAGAGTCTCCAGAGCCTTCCCAAAACCCTTTTTTTTTTCCTGAAATCTCTTTCCTGGCAGCTGTGAAACAACTTGACAGGAGTTTCTAATGAGCAGAGAGCGATCACCGTTGTGCTGCTCCTGCCTCTTCTGTGTTCTGTACCGCACCCGGCGTGAGGGGGTCATAGACTCCCAGATCTTGATCATATAATTAACTAATAATGATAATAACGGCAGCTACAAGCTACGAGCTGTTTTTCCTGGCTCTCTGGAAGCTGAGAGTCTCCCTGTTTGGGTCTCATTCTCTTGGAGCGTGGATTATCTGCGGCGTGCTGGGCCAGCACCCGCTCAGGTATCGATCACAACCCTCTTCTCTATTGAATTTCTCTCCAGGCAAACAAATGAATTAGTTTCTCTATCAAAATAGCGGAGCCCAGCAGCAAATAGAGTATATCTGGGCAAAGATCTTTCTCTTCTGTTTTGTAGCAAGCAAACAAAACCGTGAATCTGTTGTGCTTATTTAAAAAATAGAAGTACTGGATCGGTTTTGGAAATAGTGGCCTTTATTTTCCTCTTGTATTTATATTCTTTTCATTGAAGCTGCTGAAACTTGTGTTCATTAGTCACGGGAGTGACCCGGGTTTTATGAAGGAAAGCTCCTCTCCTGGGGTGGGTGTTTTACAATGCCCAAGGCTCGAGGTCCTGTTCAAACCCGAAGTTTCCAGTCACATACTGGTTTCACACTGTGGGCTTACTCCTCAGAAGGAAGGAAGGAAGGAAGGAAATCACTTGGTGTAACCATATACGAAGTCCTTTTGGTTGCACATACGAGCCCTGGAGAAGGTGCTCCCCACAAGCTCTGGGGCTGCTGATGTGTGGGGAGGGACTCTCAGACAGGAGACTTCGGAGTGTGTCTTTTTCAGCTCCAACATCTCCTCCAGCAGAAGGGAAGGTGACCCTGAACCACAGGGTTTTCTTAGCACCAGCACTCCAGAAGGTGAACTGAAATGGCTACAGCATCCACATCTTCCCATTTTTATTCATGGACGCAAGACTAAAGTCCAGGAAGAGCAATTTCAGTCCAAGAACCAGTGGAGTGAGGAGCAGGAGGTCCTGGGATCCCTCGCCAACCCCATGCCGTAAAACTCACAGTCTGTGACTCCCTTCTTCATGCCCATGGCTTGTCTTTCATCACAGTTAAGTTCATTTTTTCCTCCCTTAGTGAAGACCTTTCAAGAGAAAGCAGAATTTTCTGTGCAGCTATTTTCTGATAAAAATATTCCTACTGAAATCTGGGATGAAAAAAGTTTCCTTTCTCACCCAGGGAAAGGAGGAGATTTCAAACAACTAAAACCAAATCCTCTGCATTTTGATCTTTCACTGCAACTTTTCCATTGTCAGTTGTCAAAAAATACTTTGCTGTCCACCGAGATGTCAAAAACACCTATTCCTGGGTAGCAAAAATCACATAAAATGACATTTTAAAGACGTGGGCTGTGGTGGTACCCCTGGGAATTCTCATCAACTATTCAACGAGTTCCTGCTCAGTGTGGATTAAGCTGCCAAATTCCCTCAAGGGAAACAGGCTCCTTCCCCCTGCCTTTTTGGCTTTTAGAAGCAGCCCAGTAAAGACTTTCATTTTCCCAAAAGGAAAGACATAACAACATGCCAAGCCAGTAAAGCATCTTCTCGTGTTCCAGGCGAGGTGGAAGCAAATTCCTCTGGGTTATTTACTGCTCAGGGCTGAGGATGATAAAAAGCTCTTGCAGCTAAAACAAAGCAGTAACTTTACTCAACACCAGAATGACTTAAAGGCTTTGCAGGGGTGAGCACAGCTGCCCTGGGAAGATCTGCCCAAACCTCTATATTTCCTTTAGCAAGTTATAAATTAGGAAAAAAAGCGACCAAAAGAGTAGGCAGTGGCTATGGTGATGGTGGTGGGATGGCCAGTCCCTGAGCTGCAGGCACCAAAACATGTATTCTGTCATAAGGACAATACACTAAAAATTGAGTTCTTCATAGAATTGTCTAGGTTGGAGTGGACCTTTAAGATCATCTAGTCCAACCATCAACCTAACTCTGATAAAAAAATAAATAAAATCACTAAACCATGTCACTAAGCACTAAAAGGGATGAGGGATGAAGGTGGAGGAGACACATCAGGGGAAAGAGTGCTGGGCTGCCTTCCTGCTCCCTGACTCCCTGAGCTCAGCAGCCTGTGGAGAAAACCTTAGAATCACAGAATGGTTTGGGTTGGAAGTGCCATCCACCCAGTGCCACCCCCTGCCCTGGGCAGGGACACCTCCCACCACACCAGGTTGCTCCAAGCCCCCTCCAACCTGCCCTTGAACCCCTCCAGGGATGGAGCAGCCACAACAGCTCTAGGAAAACTCAAGGAAACCAGCATCCCTAAATCCTAGAGCATCCCCCAGCTCTGGGCAGCTGAGCTTTGCAGCCATCTGAGAGAGAAGTGGTCTGTAAGTGATTAGGATGAATCCTAATACAACTGTATTTCTGTCTCCTGACAGCTAATTATTGCAGAGCTTTGCAACCAAGGCTTTGCTGTGATAGTGCCATTGTTTAATGAATCTCCATTTGTTTTCTTGTCGCTAATATTTAAAGTATCTCCTCTTCTCTATGTGGCTTTTTGCCATCATAAAGGGGCTGTGCTCTCAGAGATCAGGCTGAATTCTCCCTTCTTTTGAGAGGAGAAGTAGTTGCCTTCGTGGCAGATCCGCAGAGGAATGGGCTGATTGAACGGGAAAAAAGGAAACAAAAGATGTTGTTTAGGAAAACCTCATTGTGTTAAGCAAAATGCCTCCACCACTGAAGGCTCCAGGCAACGTGGGTGAGGGATGAACACGGGTTGTGGCTGTGTCTCTTGTTCCTACTGCCACGGTAAATTGGGCAGAAAATTGGAAGCCTTGGAAATACTGTCATGGTTAGTGGGTTTCCCTCAGTCTTTCGGCTGCCTGGTCAGGATCTGTGTGTACACGTCCACAGGCTGCCAGGACAAAACTGGGGTTTGTAAGAGGCCTTGGAAATGTCCTACCTTCCCCTTGCCCACCCCCCGGGATGGAAAAGCCTCTTGTTCTCCAGACAACACTGCTCGACATATTCCTCTGGAACGGCTTCGTCTCCGTAGCAATGCTCTTTGGAAAAGGCAAACGTGCTTTGAGAACGTGGTGTCTCCCAGGGCTGCCTGGTCACGATCTGTGCGTACACGGACACGGGCTGCCAGGAGGAAACTGGGGTTTGTAAGAGGCCTTGGAAATGTCCTACCTTCCCCTTGCCCACCCCCCGGGATGGAAAAGCCTCTTGTTCTCCAGACAACACTGCTCGACATATTCCTCTGGAACGGCTTCGTCTCCGTAGCAATGCTCTTTGGAAAAGGCAAACGTGCTTTGAGAACGTGGTGTCTCCCAGGCAATGCTCTGTGGAGGGGAGAAGCCCAGGTCTCACTTGGAACAAACAAGTCCTGAGCATGAGAACGGGACGGGAGCGCTGACCCTGGGCAAGAGAAAACATCATTGTGACACTGACTCTCCTGAGTCCTCCCTGTGCACCACTCGCTCTTACATCTCCGGTGGCTTATGGAAAACATTGAGAAAGAAAGTCCTGACCTGAAGATACTAAAAGAACCTTATAGACCTATGAAACACATACACAGAATCATAGAAACATAGAATGGTTTGGGGTCAGCAGGGACACCTCCCACCACACCAGGTTGCTCCAAGCCCCCTCCAACCTGCCCTTGAACCCCTCCAGGGATGGGGCAGCCACAGCTTCTCTGGCCAACCTGGGCCAGGCTCTCACCACCCTCACACCAAACAAATTCTTCCCCACATCTCAGCTCATCTCCTCAAGTTTGAAGGTGTTCCTCCTCATCCTATGGCTCCCCTCCCTGATCCAGAGTCCCTCCCCATCTCTCCTGGAGCCCCTTGAGGGACTGGAAGGGGCTCCAAGGTCTCCCCAGAGCCTTCTCTCCTCCAGGCTGAACCCCCCAACTCTCTCAGCCCCCCCTCCCAGCAGAGGGGCTCCAGCCCTCCCAGCATCTCCGTGGCCTCCTCTGATCCCACTCCAGCAGGTCCATGTCAGAACGGGTCCAGCAGAGGGCCATGAAGATGATCAGAGGGCTCATCCTTTCTTATTCTTGCTTTGCTTTGCCCTAAAACAAAATTCGGGTGGAATTGAGCTGTGTAGGAACGGTCTTTTAATCTTGAAAGAATCTTTATATAATTCTCCTGTTTTGAAATGGAAGAAAGAATTTAAAATCTCAATTTTTTTATCACTAACAGAGGAAGGAAAAACTTGAACCAGTCAAAACATTGGGTCTTCAAGCTGTTTATTTCCATTTGACCTTTAAAAAACATTTGTAGTGTAAACTAAGTTACATTTCTATGCTAGAAGTTTTTCCAAACAAAAAATATTGGGTCTGTTGAAAATGACAAAATGGGTTTTCAACAGTTTCTGAACATTTTTTTTTTTCCTCCAACAGGAGGTGCATCAGATCGATCCTTTCTCACAGATATTTTTGGCTTCAACAAATTGGCATTGTCTGGGGAAGCTTTCAACAGTTTCTGAACATTTTTTTTCCCCTCCAACAGGAGGTGCATCGGATCGATCCTTTCTCACAGATATTTTGGGCTTCAACAAATTGGCATTGTCTGGGGAAGAGGCATTTTGCTAGCGAGAAAGCTGGACCCCAAGTTTTAGGGACAGCCACGTGGGGCTGATTTGTTGGGTAATTGAAAGGGTAATAGAAAAGGAGGTGGAGGAATCCGGGAGCGCGGCCTCTGCCGTGAGTCCTCCATCACTCTGGGCAGGAAGCACTGGCTTAATGCCATTTAAATTGTTACCCCTTATCAATAGGTCACTAAATTATCCTAATTGTACGGTGCTCCCCATCCATCTCCTGGTGCTGCCGTGGGACCCGGGGGCACTGATGTGGGTGCCATCTGCCAGCACCTCTCCTTCTCACTCTGCCCGGCTCTGTCTGTTGACACTAATGCATTACTGACACGTTTCCTCCTAAATTTCTGTGACTGCAGCTTTAGCCATTAATCGGTAATTAATTTTTTATAAAATGTGCATGAATAGAATCCTAATTGGTACTCTGGACCAATTCCCATCCCTCCGTCTATTGGTCTGCCCTTTTAGCTTTGCTTGAGAGCCCCTTGTCTTCTCCTGTCTTCTGGTTTGGAGGCCTTCAGGGGCTTTCAGGCTGGGCAGACATGGGTCCTGAGGGACCCAGCCTTCCAGCCTGAGGAGGGGGACACACAGAAGACCAACATAAGAGTTTACTTGCCCACTTATTGGGCTGAATTTCCTCAATTTGGAGGGATTTCTGGTTTGTCTGAATCATCTCTTAAACCCACCTGTGTTCCCTCTCTGGTCCCCATCTTCCCAGCTCTCCCAATTACACTGTCTGGTTGCAGAACCTCTCCGTGTGTCTGTATTTTGGCAAATTAGAAAAATTGATTTTCTTTTTCTTCTAACAAGGTGTTTTAACTCACCACATCAGTTTTCCCACCACTCCCGGCCATTTTGGTCACAACAACCCCGGGCAACGCTACAGGCCGGGGGCAGAGTGGCTGGAGAGCTGCCGGGCAGAGAAGGACCTGGGGGTGTTGGTGGACAGCAGGCTTAACATGAGCCAGCAGTGTGCCCAGGTGGCCAAGAAGGCCAACGTCATCCTGGCCTGCGTCAGGAACAGCGTGGCCAGCAGGAGTAGGGAAGTCATCGTGCCTCTGTACTTGGCTTTGGTGAGGCCTCACCTCGAGTACTGTGTTCAGTTTTGGGCCCCTCACTACAGGAAGGACATTGAGGTGCTGGAGCGTGTCCAGAGGAGAGCCACCAAGCTGGTGAGGGGTCTGGAGAACAAGTCCTTTGAGGAGAGGCTGAGGGAACTGGGCATGTTGAGTTTGGAGAAGAGGAGGCTGAGGGGAGACCTCATTGCCCTCTACAGCTCCCTGAAAAGAGGGTGGAGAGAGGTGAGGGTTGGCCTCTTCTCCCAAAGGAATAATGACAGGAGCAGAGGAAATGGTCTGAAGTTGGGGCAGGGGAGGTTTAGATTAGATATTAGGAAGAATGACTTTCCTGAGAGGGTGGTCAGGCCCTGGAACAGCCTGCTCAGGGAGGTGGTGGAGTCACCATCCCTGGAGGGATTTAAGAAACGTGTAGACGTGGCTCTTCAGGGCATGCTCTAGTGCCCAAGATTATTGGTTTGTGGTGGGGTGTTGTGTGTGGGGTTGTGGGTGTGGGGTTTAGTTGGTGGGTGGTGGTTTGGGGTTTGTTGTTTTTGTGGTGGTTGTGTGTTTTTTTGGTTTTGGTTTTTTTTTTTATTGTGGTTGGACTCGATGATCTCGGAGGTCCCTTCCAACCACTAAGATTCTGTGATTCTGTGATTTGCCTGAGATCTGGCTGCCGGTCCCTGGCTGTAAGTAGGTCTCTGAGCAGAGCATGGGTTTTTGGTGCGCCGGGAGTGAGAAAACCAGCTTGTACCCGACCTCCCCTTTCACAGCAGATTCCTGGACAGAAATCCTGTTTTTAAAAACTCAGGTCCCAGCCTCCCAGAGCAGGAGAGACAGCCCCGGGGTGCAGGAGAGCACAGCACGAAGCGGCAGAAGTGGGGAAGGAGTTGGAGAGGAGGGGGGACGAGGCGAGGCGGTGATTTATTTGTGGGCTGCAAGGAGGGAGCTTTGGGTACAGGCCTGAAAAATCTGTCTCGAGTCTGACAAATGGGATGACAGCCCTTTCAGGCATTTGCTTTATTGCTGCTATTAGTTATTTTAGAAAAAGCATTGTAATCTGCCATTTTTCTCATGCATTATTCAGTGCGCGTGTTCGTTTCCCGTCCCATACACACGCATCCACACCCCCAAACACACTTAAGTGTATATATATATATATAAACGAATAAATGGGCCTCTAGAATGATTTCAGGAGCAGGCTGAGAGCCAGCAAGCCCCGGTGGTGTATTGTAACCCTCTGTTTCCACTGAACTTTGCCAGTGTTTAGGAATTTAGCAGGTCTGGATTGCCTGGAGGCTGAGGGGCAGAGATTTACTCTGATGATGTCGTGGTTGTGGAGCGGAGGAAACACCAGATGAGAGCAATAAGCTGGCTGATTTAGGATGTTGTCTCCAGGAGTGAGCAGCAACAGCCAATTTGGAGCCAGGGTGCTCCACCTACACCTTCCAAACCACCCCCAGATCAGCAGAATGTCGTGCCTGACCCAGTAGCCATTTTCTCTCATCCTCTTTCCAGGGCTGCTCAGACCCTTCCCCGTGTCGTTCTCTGCCCTGGAGTACTGTGTTCTTACAACAAACCCTGCACACAGCTCCTGTCAAGCCATGGGACACACTTCTGTCGTGGGATGGATGTGTGTGTGGGTGTCAGCCCCCACGGCAGGGAAGCTGTGATGGGGAGATGGTCAGGAGAGGAGCATGAGGGCCTCTGGCCCACAGGAGATCAAACTGGTGAGACGTTACGGTCTCTCCTGGTCCTTGGGAGCAGATGTTGTGGCTTTTGGGGAGCCAGGCTGCATTTCAGCATCCCTTCAACAGACAGCATGCAAGGGAAATGAGACCAAGGACCCTGTCTTCTGCCAGACACTGTCCCACTCTGTCCCTGGGTGACCAGAGCCCTTCACCCAAAATAAAGAGAGGGGAAGCAGCCCGTGGTAAGAGGCAGAGCCCTCCTCTCTCCTCCCGGCTTGGTGGTGCGTGACTGATGTTCTGCAGTTCCTGCCAGCCAGGATGGGTCTCCCAGGGGAAAATGGGTTCTTGTTCACTGCGTGATTCCAGAGCCTTGTTTCCGCCACGAGCAAAAGCAGGGAGATTGGAGACGGGCTGACAGCGATGACAGCTGAGCTGGAGAGCAGGAGCGAGAACGAACATCTTCGGAAATGGGATCTGCTAGAGAAATAATCAGAGCTGAGGATAAAAGCTTGGAAATACCTTAGAGGCAAGGAAAGATGAAGCGAAGTCGTATTCAGCGTTACAAATGGGAGTCTTTCTGCAGTGACACAGCCCGGTGGCGGGGAGTCACCAGGGAGGAAGCACGTTTGGTGAATGCAGGAGCAGGACGGGCTCTGAGCCGGGGCTGAGTGTCTGTCCTGGGCACGGGACCTGCCTACGTGATGTGTCTTCATTAGCCAGGCAGTGTCACACCATCTGCAGGCATCCAGCTGAGCAGCCCTGGAGAAGTTTTTAGGCAAAGCTGGCCAGAATCAGTCACACAACAAAGCCAAGTTCTTGAAAGCACTGCAGGCACCGAGAGGTACTTGATCGCCATATGGCTGAAGGAATAAATTGGACCTCAGAAAATACCCCGAGGAGAACAACAGGCCTCTGCCAGCATTAAAGCTCCCCCAGTACGTGGAAGACCACTGGCAGACGTTGAAACGGCTCCTCTTTCTCTCTCTGTGAGCACTGGATGCCAGCAAAAAGGCGGGCAGGTAGGCAGGAGCCTTCTTTCTGGCTCAAAAGCACTTAACGTGCTTAGTCCTTTCCTGCTCAGTCAGGTGAGGAAAGTTGGAACTACAAAGTTCCATGGAAAGGCTTTGAGGATCACTCCACTCCACCGACAGCGAGATGTTTCAGAGACCTGTACTGGGACAATTCTCAGCAGAGTCTGTTCCTTGCCAACCATTACAAGTTTCCCATTCAAGCTGGGAATCATTAGTACCGACAATTTAAAGGAGGTGTTGTCAACGTGATCCTTTCCGATGGCTGAGAAATGACTCGGGTAGCATTTGGAGAAGAATCCATCAGAGGAGCGTTGTCTCATCTTCCTTTTCATTTGCTTTCACGAGCCTGGCTGTGCTTGGCAGAGAGAGACGCGTACGAGCTGTGGTGTAAATGGCAGCCTGTCTGACTAATTGCCCTTGGTTGTAATTCTCTGGCTCCTGCCAACTGGCTGTGGGAAGAGAAGGAGCTGGGCTGACAGGAGAGCTGGTGAGCCAGCCCCAGCTGCATGGATCCTGTCTGCAGCTCACCACGGGCTGTTGCAACCCGTTTTCCACCCGAGCAAGCTGTGGTGGAAAGCTGAGTGGTTCCCCCAGTGACAGTGCCCACAAGGGGTTGGAGCACCTCTGCTACGAGGACAGGCTGAGGGAGCTGGGGTTGTTCAGCCTGGAGAAGAGGAGGCTCCAGGGAAACCTTGTAGCAGCCTTCCAGTACCTGAGGGGAGCCTACAGGAAGGCTGGGGAGAGTCTGTTTACAAAGGCTGTCAATGACAGAACAAGGGGTAATGGCTTTAAACTGGAGAAAAGCAGATTTAGATTAGACATTAGGAATAAGTTCTTTACTGTGAGGGTGGTGGAGCACTGGAACAGGTTGCCCAGGGAGGTGGTTGAGGTCCCATCCCTGGAGATATTCAAGGAGAGGCTCAACGAGGCCCTGGGCAACCTGGTCTAGTTGGGGGTGTCCCTGCTGACTGCGGGGGGGTCGGACTAGATGGCCTTTGGAGGTCCCTTCCAACCCAGATGATTCTATGATTCTATGATTCTAACGGCCAAAGCAGATTCGCTTCCACCCACGTTAGACCTTTCACAAGATCTTTGCTGAGCCCCAGGCACCAGGTTGAGGGACATCCCTCAGCCAGGACCTCGCAATGGGTTCTGCTGGGAGCTTTGCTCACTTGTGTCACCCTGCTGCAGAGGGTTTGTCACCTCCCAGCAGCATTTAGTCCTGGGATATGCCCGTCCTCTGCCTTCCTCTGGCAACTGAATCCCATCGGTGCCCCTCCACAGAGAACCGAAGGATGAGATAATTGGTCTTGACCCCATTACGGATCTTCACCCTCAACTGGGGAGACATAAGTCATGAGCTGAAACCACAGCTCTGCATGATGCTGGGCGAGCGTGGCTGCTGCTGAAGGATGAGGGGTGGTTTGGAGCTGACAGGGGCTGCTTCTTTCTCCGAGGAAGTGATGATGCATCTTGTACACGACAGGCTTCCAGCCAGCGAGTGCGGAGACAGCGCCGTGGAGGCTGTTTCCTCCAGGGCCTTACCAGCTCCAAGGCATCTGCATTATTCCTCCCTGCTCTCCTCTTGCCTCATCCCGACCCTGTGTGCCAAATGATGGTCCCCAGCCCCAGTCCCCTCTATGGTGTTTGTCTTCACATGGTCACCAGAGGAGCGAGGCAGCCCACCAAGGCCTACAAGAGTCTCTCCCAGTTCAATCCCACCTTCCAGCCCCAAAGCTTTCCCCTTCCTTCCCTTTCCCTGGGTTCCTGTAATGTTTTCCTGGAGTAAGCACGAGTATGAACCTACTTCCAGTCCATTTCAAATTCCACTGGTATTTTGGGGCATGTAAATTAGCTGTCTTCAGAATTTCCCCTAACTCTGAAGTTGAGATTTGCATAAACTGAAGCACGTCAGAGAAAATCAGGAGTGTCACATCTGGTTTATCAGAAAACCTAACACTGTCCCTCCAGCCTGAATAAGACCATGAATATCCATCAGCATCACCTCCAGAATCATAGTGGTTAGAGTTGGAAGGGACCTTAAAGATCATTGAGTTCCAACCCCTCTGCCCTGGGCAGGGACACCTCCCACCACACCAGGTTGCTCCAAGCCCCCTCCAACCTGCCCTTGAACCCCTCCAGGGATGGGGCATCCACAGCTTCTCTGGCCAACCTGGGCCAGGCTCTCACCATCCTCACACCAAAGAAGTTCTTTCTGAGATCTCAATTTCCCCTCTTCCAATTTAAAACCATTACCCTTTCTCCTGTCACTGCATCTCCTGACAAAGAGTCCCTCCCCAGCTCTCCTGTAGCTCCCTTCAGATATTGGAAGGGGCTCTAAGGTCTCCCCGGAGCCTTCTCTTCTCCAGGCTGAACCCCCCAGCTCTCTCAGCCTCCAGAAGGAGGAAGCAAAGGGATCCTTTGCTCCCTGACATCTCCTGGCACCAAAAATGTTTTCTCCTTCTCTCCAAGTCAAAAGGTGCCAGCAGATGCCATTACCTCTTCTGTTGAGAAGAGCTTCTCATCGGTGCACACAAAGGGGAGAAGGAATGGGAAGGGTTAGACAGCATGCCTGAGGTTACAAAGTACCATCCAACCCGTTGCATGTCAAAAAGAAACTAATAAGTACCGTTAACTAGGAGTAATTCTCTAAAAGGGTCTCCAAAGATCAAGAAGCTCTTCAGCTCCAACCTGTGTCCTCCCCGGACAGCCGTGCCTCAGTTTCCTGCTTCGTTAAGCGTGTCAGGAAAGCTGAATGCAGGCAGGTGCTATGGGGGTGATTAGTTAAGCTTACAGGAGTGATCCCAACAGCAAACTCACTCCATGAATTATTTATCCAAGTTCAGATTTCCAGCACAATGAGAAAAAAAATGATTGGTAAATACCGTAGTGACTCCTGGGCTAAATTCTGCTCAGCCACATTTGGGGGAGCTTTTCATTCACTGGTGCAGAGACTTTGGGTTTTCCTGGTCGGTGGTTTCTTGCAGGATGTGCCCTGTGCCCTGGGAGACAAGTTTCATTTAATCACGAGCTGAGATTTATTTTTGCTGGCCGTACAATTAGGTTGACAGCCTTTCGAAATCCCCATCCATCCAACACGAGAATGAAATTATTGAATTGGAGGTAAGGCTGAATGCAAAATGCAATAACCTGGTCAAACAATGTTTCGGGAGAATGTTTCAGGAACAATTTGAGGTAACGTGTAATACTCCAGGAAGCGCAGAGCTTGGTTAGATTTACAGGAGAGCTAACAAGAGAGAGTATGGAAATCAAATTGAAGACCTCCTACAACCTTATTTCTGCCCTTGCAAGTCTGACAGCCTCTAGACTTTCCAGATTTGTTCCTTTAGTGCAATCACATTCATATTTCCATATATTTTGAAGCCTGGCGAGACCACACAATAGGAAGGAAAAATAACAGCAGATGAGTACGGAGACATGCTGTCTCATGAATATAGAGAACTCATGGTGCCCAGTTCAAGAGTTGTACTTAAACGGAAATATTTGTTGAGCAACACTGGTTTTGAACAACAAATTTAGAATTTTATCTTTTTTTTTTTTAAAAAGA